>NC_088238.1:3909285-3976785 GCF_036934945.1 Oncorhynchus masou masou | reverse complement strand
TAGAAGGTACCTGTTTTATTGGAGATCCAGAGGATGACTTCTGTTGATTTGTAAGTCGAATTCCCCACTGCTAAAGTCAGAGGAATCTGCCACTGTAGACTAGAGGGGATAGGTGGGAGGGGATAGGTGGGAGGGGAGAGGATGGAGAGAGAGTGGGGAGAGAGAGAGAGAGAGAGAGAGAGAGAGACAGAGAGAATAGTAAAATTCCACAGTGTTCCATCACAGCAGCAAGATGTGTGACCAGTTGCCACAAGAAAAGGTCAACCAGTGAAGAACAAATTCCATTGTAAATACAACCAATATTAATGTTTATTTATTTACTTTTGTACTTTAACTATTTACATCACTACAACGCTGTATATATACAAGATATGACATGTAATATGTCTTAAATCTTTTATAACTTTTGTACGGTACATCAGATAAACTGATGCAGTACCCAGCAGAATAATAATGCTTGGTACTGCTAATAATGCTAATAATAATTGGTACTGTAATAATGCTCACTCTCTCTCCATCCTCTCTCTCTCTCTCTCTATCTCTCTCCCTCTCTCTCCATCCTCTCCCCTCTCTCTCTCTCTCTCTCTCTCTCCCTGTCTCTCTCTCTCTCCATCCTCTCCCCTCTCTCTCACGCTCTCTCCCTCTCTCTCTCCCTGTCTCTCTCTTTCTTCATCCTCTCCCCTCTCTCTCTCTCTCTCCATCTCTCTCTTGCTCTCTCTCCCTCTCCCTCTCCCTCTCTCTCTTGCTCTCCCTCTCTCTCTCTCTCTTGCTCCCCCTCTCTCACTCCCCCTCTACCTCTCTCTCTCTCTCTCTCTCTCTCTCTCTCTCTTCCCCTCTCTTTTCCTCTCTCTCTCCGTCCAGGGGATTGGATTTTCTCAATCTTAAGGAGCTGTGACACCTCGCTGAATTCTCTCTTCTTCTCTTTGTCGGCCACTGGGCCTCCTGATGAGACATATAGAAGATGACTGTTAACTAAGGACTGGCTGGCCTCCTATTCCATATTAGGGCTTCAGACCCATGGTAGGTTACATTAGGGGTTCAGACCCATGGTAGATACATTAGGGGTTCAGACCCATGGTAGGATACATTAGGGGTTCAGACCAATGGTAGGATACATTAGGGGTTCAGACCCATGGTAGGATACATTAGGGGTTCAGACCCATGGTAGGATACATTAGGGCTTCAGACCCATGGTAGGATACATTAGGGGTTCAGACCCATGGTAGGATACATTAGGGGTTCAGACCCATGGTAGGATACATTAGGGGTTCAGACCCATGGTAGGATACATTAGGGGTTCAGACCCATGGTAGATACATTAGGGGTTCAGACCCATGGTAGGATACATTAGGGGTTCAGACCCATGGTAGGATACATTAGGGGTTCAGACCCATGACAGGTTACATTAGGGGTTCAGACCAATGGTAGATACATTAGGGCTTCAGACTCATGGTAGGATACATTAGGGGTTCAGACCCATGGTAGGACACATTAGGGGTTCAGACCCATGGTAGGATACATTAGGGGTTCAGACCCATGGTAGGATACATTAGGGGTTCAGACCCATGGTAGGATACATTAGGGCTTCAGACCCATGGTAGGATACATTAGGGGTTCAGACCCATGGTAGGATACATTAGGGGTTCAGACCCATGGTAGGATACATTAGGGGTTCAGACCCATGGTAGGATACATTAGGGGTTCAGACCCATGGTAGATACATTAGGGGTTCAGACCCATGGTAGGATACATTAGGGCTTCAGACCCATGGTAGGATACATTAGGGGTTCAGACCCATGGTAGGATACATTAGGGGTTCAGACCCATGGTAGGATACATTAGGGGTTCAGACCAATGGTAGGACACATTAGTACATTAGGATATCAGGATCTGACTGAACACCACTGCTCCTCTGTACCCCCCCCCCCACCACACCCCCGGCCGTCCCTCGGCAGGCGAAACTGTCACAATTCACACACGCACACACACGCACAATGCTGTCTGACAGCTGTTTCACCGCCCCGCTCCTCCATGACGCCTGCGGGTCTGAATTAATGTCTGTCAAAATCAAAATGGCCGCTGTACACCTGGGTGTGCTGACTGGCTCTTCTGTTAGCTGCCATCTCTGATTACCTCCATCAACAGGACGTCCATGTCAGGGCGGAGTGACGTGATTCGGAGGACCAGAGAGGTGGGACCAACCACTGAGCAATTAACTCCTAAATCTTTCTCACACACACACACAGACAGACAGAGCGGGAGGACTGAGCAAATTAACTATTTTTGTTATCTAAGAGAAGGAGGGAGGGGAACCTGGTGTGCCTCTGTCTGAAGTATCCATTGTTCTGCTCCTAACAACCTTAATTACGTTGATTTGATTACTTAATTACGTTGATTATCCGGTTTGATGAAACCAGATGCCTGTGGGGTCAGTGCATTCTGAATATCGCAGGGATCATGATCAAGAGAGCAGAATTATCTCTGGATGCAGCCTGGTCTCATAGACAAGATGTAACATAGTAAATGTAAATCTGACACATTCAGATTCGTATGATATGTTACGTTTGGTATTGACACATAAGAAATAACCCATTTAGCTAACACTTCCTAACCTTAACACTTTAACCTAACTCCTAAACTTGACCCTAACTAACGTTAGCCACATTTAGTTTTTGCCGCCTAGCTAATGTTAGCCACAACAAATTGGCATTCGTAACATGACATACATTTGCAAATTGAGACCATATTGTAAATTTAGAAAATTTGTAACATATATGAATTGGAATTCGTAACGTATCAAATACGAAATGGATGACGAACATCCACAAACAAATACATACCATACCAAACGTAAAATATCATTCTCAATGGAGTGTAGGAATTACGTTCCAAATTATACGAAATGCTCTGAGACCAGGTTGGGGAATAAGACCGTCTGTCAAGTCACAGAATGAGTACTGTTGACCTAATACCAACATGTAGTTAATCTATCATCAAACCTAGACCTAATACCAACATGTAGTTAATCTATCATCAACCCTAGACCTAATACCAACATGTAGTTAATCTATCATCAACCCTAGACCTAATACCAACATGTAGTTAATCTATCATCAAACCTAGACCTAATACCAACATGTAGTTAATCTATCATCAAACCTAGACCTAATACCAACATGTAGTTAATCTATCATCAAACCTTGACCTAATACCAACATGTAGTTAATCTATCATCAAACCTAGACCTAATACCAACATGTAGTTAATCTATCATCAAACCTAGACCTAATACCAACATGTAGTTAATCTATCATCAAACCTAGACCTAATACCAACATGTAGTTAATCTATCATCAAACCTAGACCTAATACCAACATGTAGTTAATCTATCATCAAACCTAGACCTAATACCAACATGTAGTTAATCTATCATCAAACCTAGACCTAATACCAACATGTAGTTAATCTATCATCAACCCTAGACCTAATACCAACATGTAGTTAATCTATCATCAAACCTAGACCTAATACCAACATGTAGTTAATCTATCATCAAACCTAGACCTAATACCAACATGTAGTTAATCTATCATCAAACCTAGACCTAATACCAACATGTAGTTAATCTATCATCAAACACAGACCTAATACCAACATATAGTTAATCTATCATCAAACCTAGACCTAATACCAACATGTAGTTAATCTATCATCAAACCTTGACCTAATACCAACATGTAGTTAATCTATCATCAACCCTAGACCTAAAACCAACATGTAGTTAATCTATCATCAAACCTAGACCTAATACCAACATGTAGTTAATCTATCATCAACCCTAGACCTAATACCAACATGTAGTTAATCTATCATCAAACCTAGACCTAATACCAACATGTAGTTAATCTATCATCAAACCTAGACCTAATACCAACATGTAGTTAATCTATCATCAAACCTAGACCTAATACCAACATGTAGTTAATCTATCATCAAACCTAGACCTAATACCAACATGTAGTTAATCTATCATCAAACCTAGACCTAATACCAACATGTAGTTAATCTATCATCAAACCTAGACCTAATACCAACATGTAGTTAATCTATCATCAAACCTAGACCTAATACCAACATGTAGTTAATCTATCATCAAACCTAGACCTAATACCAACATGTAGTTAATCTATCATCAAACCTTGACCTAATACCAACATGTAGTTAATCTATCATCAACCCTAGATCTAATACCAACATGTAGTTAATCTATCATCAAACCTAGACCTAATACCAACATGTAGTTAATCTATCATCAAACCTAGACCTAATACCAACATGTAGTTAATCTATCATCAACCCTAGACCTAATACCAACATGTAGTTAATCTATCATCAAACCCAGACCTAATACCAACATGTAGTTAATCTATCATCAAACCTAGACCTAATACCAACATGTAGTTAATCTATCATCAAACCTAGACCTAATACCAACATGTAGTTAATCTATCATCAAACCTAGACCTAATACCAACATGTAGTTAATCTATCATCAAACCTAGACCTAATACCAACATGTAGTTAATCTATCATCAAACCTTGACCTAATACCAACATGTAGTTAATCTATCATCAACCCTAGACCTAATACCAACATGTAGTTAATCTATCATCAAACCTAGACCTAATACCAACATGTAGTTAATCTATCATCAACCCTAGACCTAATACCAACATGTAGTTAATCTATCATCAAACCTAGACCTAATACCAACATGTAGTTAATCTATCATCAAACCTAGACCTAATACCAACATGTACAGTAGTTAATATATTATCAAACCTAGACCTAATACCAACATGTAGTTAATCTATTATCAAACCTAGACCTAATACCAACATATAGTTAATCTATCATCAAACCTAGACCTAATACCAACATGTACAGTAGTTAATATATTATCAAACCTAGACCTAATACCAACATGTAGTTAATCTATTATCAAACCTAGACCTAATACCAACATTTAGGTAATCTACCATCAAACCTAGACTTAATACCAACATGTACAGTAGTTAATCTATCATCAAACCTAGACCTAATACCAACATGTAGTTAATCTATTATCAAACCTAGACCTAATACCAACATATAGTTAATCTACCATCAAACCTAGACTTAATACCAACATGTACAGTAGTTAATATATTATCAAACCTAGACCTAATACCAACATGTAGTTAATCTATTATTAAACCTAGACCTAATACCAACATGTAGTTAATCTATCATCCATCCTAGACCTAATACCAACATGTAGTTAATCTATCATCAAACCTAGACCTAATACCAACATTTAGGTAATCTACCATCAAACATAGACCTAATACCAACATATAGTTCATCTACCATCAAACCTAGACTTAATACCAACATGTACAGTAGTTAATATATTATCAAACCTAGACCTGATACCAACATGTAGTTAATCT
Organism: Oncorhynchus masou masou; assembly: GCF_036934945.1. Classification (NCBI taxonomy): domain Eukaryota; kingdom Metazoa; phylum Chordata; class Actinopteri; order Salmoniformes; family Salmonidae; genus Oncorhynchus; species Oncorhynchus masou. Next base: position 3,971,291 of record NC_088238.1, on the reverse strand, counting down.
ATCATCAAACCTAGACCTAATACCAACATGTAGTTAATCTATTATCAAACCTAGACCTAATACCAACATATAGTTAATCTACCATCAAACCTAGACTTAATACCAACATGTACAGTAGTTAATATATTATCAAACCTAGACCTAATACCAACATGTAGTTAATCTATCATCAAACCTAGACCTAATACCAACATGTAGTTAATCTATCATCAAACCTAGACCTAATACCAACATGTAGTTAATCTATCATCAAACCTAGACCTAATACCAACATGTAGTTAATCTATCATCAAACCTAGACCTAATACCAACATGTAGTTAATCTATCATCAAACCTAGACCTAATACCAACATGTAGTTAATCTATCATCAAACCTAGACCTAATACCAACATGTAGTTAATCTATCATCAAACCTAGACCTAATACCAACATGTAGTTAATCTATCATCAAACCTTGACCTAATACCAACATGTAGTTAATCTATCATCAACCCTAGATCTAATACCAACATGTAGTTAATCTATCATCAAACCTAGACCTAATACCAACATGTAGTTAATCTATCATCAAACCTAGACCTAATACCAACATGTAGTTAATCTATCATCAACCCTAGACCTAATACCAACATGTAGTTAATCTATCATCAAACCTAGACCTAATACCAACATGTAGTTAATCTATCATCAAACCTAGACCTAATACCAACATGTAGTTAATCTATCATCAAACCTAGACCTAATACCAACATGTAGTTAATCTATCATCAAACCTAGACCTAATACCAACATGTAGTTAATCTATCATCAAACCTAGACCTAATACCAACATGTAGTTAATCTATCATCAAACCTTGACCTAATACCAACATGTAGTTAATCTATCATCAACCCTAGACCTAATACCAACATGTAGTTAATCTATCATCAAACCTAGACCTAATACCAACATGTAGTTAATCTATCATCAACCCTAGACCTAATACCAACATGTAGTTAATCTATCATCAAACCTAGACCTAATACCAACATGTAGTTAATCTATCATCAAACCTAGACTTAATACCAACATGTACAGTAGTTAATATATTATCAAACCTAGACCTAATACCAACATGTAGTTAATCTATCATCAAACCTAGACCTAATACCAACATATAGTTAATCTATCATCAAACCTAGACCTAATACAAACATGTACACTAGTTAATCTATCATCAAACCTAGACCTAATACCAACATGTAGTTAATCTATCATCAAACCTAGACCTAATACCAACATCTAGTTCATCTATCATCAAACTTAGACCTAATACCAACATGTACAGTAGTTAATATATTATCAAACCTAGACCTAATACCAACATGTAGTTAATCTATCATCAAACCTAGACCTAATACCAACATGTAGTTAATCTATCATCAAACCTAGACCTAATACCAACATGTAGTTAATCTATCATCAAACCTAGACCTAATACCAACATGTAGTTAATCTATCATCAAACCTTGACCTAATACCAACATGTAGTTAATCTATCATCAACCCTAGATCTAATACCAACATGTAGTTAATCTATCATCAAACCTAGACCTAATACCAACATGTAGTTAATCTATCATCAAACCTAGACCTAATACCAACATGTAGTTAATCTATCATCAACCCTAGACCTAATACCAACATGTAGTTAATCTATCATCAAACCTAGACCTAATACCAACATGTAGTTAATCTATCATCAAACCTAGACCTAATACCAACATGTAGTTAATCTATCATCAAACCTAGACCTAATACCAACATGTAGTTAATCTATCATCAAACCTAGACCTAATACCAACATGTAGTTAATCTATCATCAAACCTAGACCTAATACCAACATGTAGTTAATCTATCATCAAACCTTGACCTAATACCAACATGTAGTTAATCTATCATCAACCCTAGACCTAATACCAACATGTAGTTAATCTATCATCAAACCTAGACCTAATACCAACATGTAGTTAATCTATCATCAACCCTAGACCTAATACCAACATGTAGTTAATCTATCATCAAACCTAGACCTAATACCAACATGTAGTTAATCTATCATCAAACCTAGACTTAATACCAACATGTACAGTAGTTAATATATTATCAAACCTAGACCTAATACCAACATGTAGTTAATCTATCATCAAACCTAGACCTAATACCAACATATAGTTAATCTATCATCAAACCTAGACCTAATACTAACATGTACACTAGTTAATCTATCATCAAACCTAGACCTAATACCAACATGTAGTTAATCTATCATCAAACCTAGACCTAATACCAACATCTAGTTCATCTATCATCAAACTTAGACCTAATACCAACATGTACAGTAGTTAATATATTATCAAACCTAGACCTAATACCAACATGTAGTTAATCTATCATCAAACCTAGACCTAATACCAACATGTAGTTAATCTATCGTCAAACCTAGACCTAATACCAACATGTACAGTAGTTAATATATTATCAAACCTAGACCTAATACCAACATATAGTTAATCTATCATGAAACCTAGACCTAATACCAACATGTAGTTAATCTATCAATAAACCTAGACCTAATACCAACATGTACAGTAGTTAATATATCATCAAACCTAGAACTAATACCATCATTTAGGTAATCGACCCTCAAACATAGACCTAATACCAACATCTAGGTAATCTATCATCAAACCTAGACCTAATACCAACATGTAGTTAATCTATCATCAAACCTAGACTTAATACCAACATGTAGTTAATATATCATCAAACCTAGACCTAATACCAACATGTAGTTAATCTATCATCAAACCTAGACCTAATACCAACATATAGTTAATCTATCATCAAACCTAGACCTAATACCAACATCTAGTTAATATATCATCAAACCTAGACCTAATACCAACATGTGCAGTAGTTAATATATTATCAAACCTAGACCCAATACCAACATATAGTTAATCTATCATCAAACCTAGACCTAATTCCAGCATGCAGTTAATCTAGCATCAAACCTAGACCTAATACCAACATGAACAGTAGTTAATATATCATCAAACCTAGAACTAATACCAACATTTAGGTAATTTACCATCAAACATAGACCTAATACCAACATCTAGGTAATCTATCATCAAACCTTGACCTAATACCAACATGTAGTTAATCTATCATCAAACCTAGACCTAATACCAACATGTAGTTAATCTATCATCAAACCTAGACCTAATACCAACATGTACAGTAGTTAATCTATCATCAATCCTAGACCTAATACCAACATGTAGTTAATATATCATCAAACCCAGACCTAATACCAACATATAGTTCATCTACCATCAGACCTAGACCTAATACCAACATCTAGTTAAATTATCATCAATCCTAGACCTAAAACCAACATATAGAGAAACAACAATCCTGCATTTCATACATAGTGAGGATGTTGTCATTAGAATGAAGGGCAACCATATTTCCATAACCAGTCACAGAGTTGGTGGTGATGAAATATTGTTAAAAGAAAAAATAAATACAAATTAAATATGGGTGAATAATTGGGGGGGAAACTGTGAATAGAATGACATAACAGTGTTTGTCGCGAGGACAGAGAGAAAGTGTTGTGCAAGGCAAACACTTACACATTTATCTGGGGCAAAGCCTGCTTTTCTCTTGAAGCAACACATTTCCATTACACAGCTGAGTTAGAGGAAGGACTAAGTACTGTGCTCCAGGCCTGTTCATACCCTCTGAGTACTGCATGATTAACCAGGAGGATCAATCCTCTGAGTACTGCATGATTAACCAGGAGGATCAATCCTCTGAGTACTATATGATTAACCAGGAGGATCAATCCTCTGAGTACTATATGATTAACCAGGAGGATCAATCCTCTGAGTACTGTATGATTAACCAGGAGGAACAATCCTCTGAGTACTGTATGATTAACCAGGAGGAACAATCCTCTGAGTACTGCATGATTAACCAGGAGGATCAATCCTCTGAGTACTATATGATTAACCAGGAGGAACAATCCTCTGAGTACTGTATGATTAACCAGGAGGATCTATCCTCTGAGTACTATATGATTAACCAGGAGGATCAATCCTCTGAGTACTGCATGATTAACCAGGAGGATCAATCCTCTGAGTACTATATGATTAACCAGGAGGATCAATCCTCTGAGTACTATATGATTAACCAGGAGGATCAATCCTCTGAGTACTATATGATTAACCAGGAGGATCAATCCTCTGAGTACTATATGATTAACCAGGAGGATCAATCATCTGAGTACTATATGATTAACCAGGAGGAACAATCCTCTGAGTACTATATGATTAACCAGGAGGAACAATACTCTGAGTACTATATGATTAACCAGGAGGATGGTCCCTCTGGTCTGGACTCGCCTGGATTAGTCTAGTCTGTTCTGGTCTGGTCTAGTCTGGTCTGTCCCTCTGGTCTAGTCTGGTCTGGTCAGTCCCTCTGGTCTAGTCTGGTCTAGTCTGGTCTAGTCTGGTCTAGTCTAGTCTGGTCTGGTCTAGTCTAGTCTGGTCTGGTCTGGTCTGGTATGTCCCTCTGGTCTGGACTCGCCTGGATTAGTCTGGTCTGGTCTAGTCTAGTCTAGTCTGGTCTGGTCTGGTCTGGTCTGGTCTGGTCTAGTCTGGTCTGGTCTGGTCTGATCTGTCCCTCTGCTCCTCACCCTCCCCCTCCCCCTCCCCCTCCCCCTCCACCTCCCCCTCACCCTCCCCCCCCCCCCTCCCCCTCCTCCTCCCCCTCCCCCCCCCCCCCCCCTCCCCCTCCCCCTCCCCTCCCCCTCCCCCTCCTCCTCCCCTCCCCCTCCCCCCCTCCCCCTCCCCCTCCCCCTCCCCCTCCCCCTCATTCACCGCTTGGAAGGCTACCCAAAACGTTTGACCCAAGTTAAACAACTTACAGGCAATGCTACCAAATACTAATTGAGTCTATGTAAACTTCTGACCCACTGGGAATGTGATGAAAGAAATAAAAAGCTGAAATCAATCATTCTCTCTACTATTATTCTGATATTTCACATTCTTTAAAGACAGTGGTGATCCTAACTGACCTAAAACAGGGAATATTTACTCAGATTAAATGTCAGGAATTATGAAAAACTGAGTTTAAATGTTTTTGGCTAAGGTGTATGTAAACTTCCGACTTCAACTGTATATATATATATATATATATATATTTATATATATATATATATCTATATATCTATATCTGTCTCACTATCTCCCTCTCTCTCAATCTCTTTATCTCTCTCTCCTCAGGATCGATGTTCCTTGACTATGAGTGGCTGCATCATGTCTCTATCATCACCCCCTAGGTGGGTCCATCGATCTGTCCGGGCGGCCGGAGTCGGCTGTGTGCTACTTCACTGGAGGGTCCGACTGGGCCAGACCAGGCTGGTGAGCGTCCCAAATGGAACTCTATTCCCTTTAAAGTGCACTACTTTTGATCAGAGCCCTATGGGGATTAAGTTGCCATTTGGAATGCGCACTGAGGCATGCTGGGGCAGGGCGAGGTGGGCAGCCTGGCTCTTCTTGGGTCAGGGGTGCAATATGAAGGGTAATGAGGTGTGAGGTTGCTGGAGGGACCAGGGATGACGAGCTCCAGGGGAGGTCCACCACAGTCTCTGTCTCTCTCTCTCTGTCAATGTCGCTCTCTCTCTTCCTCTCTCTCTGTCTCTCTGTCGATGTCGCTCTCTCTCTCTTCTTCTCTCTCTGTCTCTCTGTCGATGTCGCTCTCTCTCTTCCTCTCTGTCTGTCTCTCTTTCGATGTCGCTCTCTGTCTGTCTCTCTCTGTCTCTCTCTCGATGCCGCTCTTTCTCTTCTCTCTCTGTCTCTCTGTCGATGTCGCTCTCTCTCTTCCTCTCTCTCTGTCTCTCTGTCGATGTCGCTCTCTGTCTGTCTCTCTCTCTATCTCTCTGTCGATGTCGCTCTCTGTCTGCCTCTCTCTCTGTCTCTCTGTCGATGTCGCTCTCTGTCTGTCTCTCTCTGTCTCTCTGTCGATGTCGCTCTCTGTCTTCCTCTCTGTCTGTCTCTCTGTCGATGTCGCTCTCTGTCTTCCTCTCTGTCTGTCTCTGTCGATGTCGCTCTCTGTCTTCCTCTCTCTCTGTCTCTCTGACGATGTCGCTCTCTGTCCTCATCTCTGTCTGTCTCTCTGTCGATATCACTCTCTGTCTTCCTCTCTCTCTGTCTCTCTGTCGATGTCGCTCTCTCTCTTCTTCTCTTTGTCTCTCTGTCGATGTCGCTCTCTCTCTTCTTCTCTCTCTCTCTCTGTCGATGTCGCTCTCTGTCTTCCTCTCTCTCTGTCTCTCAGTCGATGTCGCTCTCTGTCTTCCTCTCTCTCTGTCTCTCTGTCGATGTCGCTCTCTCTCTTCTTCTCTCTTTGTCTCTCTGTCAATGTCGCTCTCTCTCTTCCTCTCTCTCTGTCTCTCTGTCGATGTCACTCTCTGTCTTCCTCTCTCTCTGTCTCTCTGTCGATGTCGCTCTCTGACTTCCTCTCTGTCTGTCTCTCTGTCGATGTCGCTCTCTGTCTGTCTCTCTCTGTCTCTCTGTCGATGTCGCTCTCTGTCTTCCTCTCTCTCTGTCTCTCTGTTGATGTCGCTCTCTGTCTCTCTCTCTGTCGATGTCGCTCTCTGTCTTCCTCTCTCTCTGTCTCTCTGTCGATGTCGCTCTCTGTCTTCCTCTCTCTGTCTCTCTGTCATGTCGCTCTCTGTCTGTCTCTCTCTGTCTCTCTGTCGATGTCGCTCTCTCTCTTCTTCTCTCTCTGTCTCTCTGTCGATGTCGCTCTCTGTCTTCCTCTCTGTCTCTCTCTGTCGATGTCGCTCTCTCTCTTCTTCTCTCTCTGTCTCTCTGTCGATGTCGCTCTCTGTCTTCCTCTCTGTCTCTCTCTCTGTCAATGTCGCTCTCTGTCTTCCTCTCTGTCTCTCTGTCGATGTCGCTCTCTGTCTTCCTCTCTGTCTCTCTCTTTGTCGATGTCACTCTCTGTCTTCCTCTCTCTCTGTCTCTCTGTCGATGTCGCTCTCTGTCTTCCTCTATGTCTCTCTCTCTGTCGATGTCGCTCTCTGTCTTCCTCTCTGTCTCTCTCTCTGTTGATGTCGCTCTCTGTCTTCCTCTATGTCTCTCTCTCTGTCGATGTTGCTCTCTGTCTTCCTCTCTCTCTGTCTCTCTGTCGATGTCGCTCTCTGTCTTCCTCTCTCTCTCTCTCTGTCGATGTCACTCTCTGTCTTCCTCTCTGTCTCTCTCTCTGTTGATGTTGCTCTCTGTCTTCCTCTATGTCTCTCTCTCTGTCGATGTCGCTCTCTGTCTTCCTCTCTCTCTGTCTCTCTGTCGATGTCGCTCTCTGTCTTCCTCTCTCTCTGTCTCTCTGTCGATGTCGCTCTCTCTCTGTCTGTCTCGCTCTCTGTCTCTCTGTCAATGTCGCTCTCTCTCTTCCTCTCTCTCTGTCTCTCTGTCGATGTCGCTCTCTCTCTGTCTGTCTCGCTCTCTGTCTCTCTGTCGATGTCGCTCTCTCTCTTCTTCTCTCTCTGTCTCTCTAGGTCGATGTCGCTCTCTGTCTTCCTCTCTGTCTGTCTCTCTGTTGATGTCGCTCTCTGTCTTCCTCTCTCTCTGTCTCTCTGTCGATGTCGCTCTCTGTCTTCCTCTCTCTCTGTCTCTCTGTCGATGTCGCTCTCTCTCTTCCTCTCTGTCTCGCTCTTGATGTCGCTCTCTCTCTTCCTCTCTCTCTATCTCTCTCTCGATGTCGCTCTCTCTCTTCCTCTCTCTCTCTCTTTCAATGTCGCTCTCTCTCTTCCTCTCTCTCTATCTCTCTGTCGATGTCGCTCTCTCTCTTCCTCTCTGTCTGTCTCTCTGTCGATGTCGCTCTCTGTCTTCCTCTCTGTCTATCTCTCTCTCGATGTCGCTCCCTCTCTTCCTCTCTCGATGTCGCTCTCTCTCTTCCTCTCTCTCTCTCTTGATGTCGCTCTCTCGTTCTATCTCTCGCTCTCTCTCCCTCTCTTTTTCTCTCTCTGAGATGGTTTTATGTCCTTATAGCTTCAGAGACCCACTTGAGGCTGAGTCTTGATATAGTCTTTAATCAAACAGTGTGTGTCCAAGTAGCAGCGTAACAGGACCTCAGAGGAGCACTAACATCTATTGCTAAAATATATTTTCTTTCCTCAAAACACAATAAAACAGGCAACCCATACAGCGACACCTGCATGGAATCCATTACGTTCAGATTATAGACGTCTATCGATGGAGTCCATCACACTGGCAGGTAGTTGCACTGGTGTGTTCATAATATAGTCAGTGGATTTTGTGGTTATATCATTTCCCTCTGCGGTTTTCACTTAATGTCCAGTTTCATACAGAATACTTAAAGGTACTGTTGAAGTAGGTATAACAGAATAATTCAATACTGTGTGTAACCTTTATTTAACTAGGCAAGTCAGTTAAGAACAAATACTTATTTACAATGACGGCCTAGGAACAGTTTGTTAACTGCCTTGTTCAGGGGAAAAATTACAGATGTCGGGGATTCGATCCATCAACCTTTCGGTTACTGGCCCAACGTGCAAACCACTAGGCTATCTGCTACCTTGAGTTATAACAGAATACTTCAATACTACCTTGAGTTAAAACAGAATACTTCAATACTACCTTGAGTTATAACAGAATACTTAAATACTACATTGAGTCATAACAGAATACTTCAATACTACCTTGAGTTATAACAGAATACTTCAATACTACCTTGAGTTATAACAGAATACTTCAATACTACCTTGAGTTATAACAGAATACTTCAATACTACCTTGAGTTATAACATAATACTTCAATACTACCTTGAGTTATAACATAATACTTCAATACTACCTTGAGTTATAACATAATACTTCAATACTACCTTGAGTTATAACAGAATACTTCAATACTACCTTGAGTTATAACAGAATACTTTACTCCTACCTTGAGTTATAACATAATACTTCAATACTACCTTGAGTTAAAACAGAATACTTCACTACTACCTTGAGTTATAACAGAATACTTCACTACTACCTTGAGTTATAACAGAATACTTCAATACTACCTTGAGTTATAACAGAATACTTCACTACTACCTTGAGTTATAACAGAATACTTCAATACTACCTTGAGTTATAACAGAATACTTCACTACTACCTTGAGTTAAAACAGAATACTTCACTACTACCTTGAGTTATAACAGAATACTTCACTACTACCTTGAGTTATAACAGAATACTTCACTACTACCTTGAGTTATAACAGAATACTTCACTACTACCTTGAGTTATAACAGAATACTTCACTACTACCTTGAGTTATAACAGAATACTTCACTACTACCTTGAGTTATAACAGAACACTTCACTTCTACCTTGAGTTATAACAGAATACTTCACTACTACCTTGAGTTATAACAGAACACTTCACTTCTACCTTGAGTTATAACAGAACACTTCACTACTACCTTGAGTTATAACAGAATACTTCACTACTACCTTGAGTTATAACAGAATACTTCACTACTACCTTGAGTTATAACAGAATACTTCACTACTACCTTGAGTTATAACAGAATACTTCACTACTACCTTGAGTTATAACAGAACACTTCACTACTACCTTGAGTTATAACAGAACACTTCACTACTACCTTGAGTTATAACAGAATACTTCACTACTACCTTGAGTTATAACAGAATACTTCACTACTACCTTGAGTTATAACAGAATACTTCACTACTACATTGAGTCATAACAGAATACTTCACTACTACATTGAGTCATAACAGAATACTTCACTACTACCTTGAGTTATAACAGAATACTTCAATAACACCTTGAGTTATAAAGATAGTTTTCCCCAGCCTACCCGTAGTCGTAGTGATTATTGAGCTGTGAATTCCATCTCATGCTGAACGTTAATTTCATCTTTCAGGTCCTCTGACTGTGCTCACATCTAACCTGAGGCTTCAACATTCCCTATACGAAAGTATCGTTGCCATTAATTTCTAACAGCTCAAGTCAATTCTTCATCCATAAAACCCCCATGATGCACTCTGACAATCTCCCGGACTCGTAGTCAGAATTTCAGACACAATAAACTAGGTCTGTGTCCCAAATGGCATCCAACGGGCCCTGGTCAAAAGTAGTGCACTATACAGGGAATATGGTATACAGCCTCGGGTTAGATGTTCGGGAAACATCCGGGGGGGGGAGTAGAAGGTAATTAGCGGGTGTAATTGCAACGCCCCTGTCATAGTCACGCATCACAGTTCTCTGCAGGTGACCAGGAAATCAATTTACCACTAATTTCATTTAGCAATTTATTTTCTCCATGACTGGTATCAGGGAGTGTGGATAGTCGCCTAGAGCAGTCTACATCTATGTTCTGTTGCCATGGGGCGGAGAGAACCTGAGCAGTTTACATCTATGTTTTGTTGCCATGGGGCAGAGAGAACCTGAGCAGTTTACATCTATGTTTTGTTGCCATGGGGCGGAAAGAACCTGAGCAGTTTACATCTATGTTTTGTTGCCATGGGGCGGAGAGAACCTGAGCAGTTTACATCTATGTTCTGTTGCCATGGGGCAGAGAGAACCTGAGCAGTTTACATCTATGTTTTGTTGCCATGGGGCGGAGAGAACCTGAGCAGTCTACATCTATGTTTTGTTGCCATGGGGCAGAGAGAACCTGGGCAGTTTACATCTCTGTTTTGTTGCCATGGGGCAGAGAGAACCTGAGCAGTCTACATCTATGTTTTGTTGCCATGGGGCAGAGAGAACCTGAGCAGTTTACATCTATGTTTTGTTGCCATGGGGCGGAGAGAACATGAGCAGTTTACATCTATGTGTTGTTGCCATGGGGCGGAGAGAACCTGAGCAGTTTACATCTATGTTTTGTTGCCATGGGGCGGAGAGAACCTGAGCAGTTTACATCTATGTTTTGTTGCCATGGGGCAGAGAGAACCTGAGCAGTTTACATCTCTGTTTTGTTGCCATGGGGCGGAGAGAACCTGAGCAGTTTACATCTATGTTTTGTTGCCATGGGGCAGAGAGAACCTGAGCAGTTTACATCTATGTTTTGTTGCCATGGGGCGGAGAGAACCTGAGCAGTTTACATCTATGTTTTGTTGCCATGGGGCGGAGAGAACCTGAGCAGTTTACATCTATGTTTTGTTGCCATGGGGCAGAGAGAACCTGAGCAGTTTACATCTACGTTCTGTTGCCATGGGGCGGAGAGAACCTGAGGATTCTACATCTATGTTTTGTTGCCATGGGGCAGAGAGAACCTGAGCAGTCTACATCTATGTTTTGTTGCCATGGGGCGGAGAGAACCTGAGCAGTTTACATCTATGTTTTGTTGCCATGGGGCAGAGAGAACCTGAGCAGTTTACATCTATGTTTTGTTGCCATGGGGCGGAGAGAACCTGAGCAGTTTACATCTATGTTTTGTTGCCATGGGACGGAGAGAACCTGAGCAGTTTACATCTATGTTTTGTTGCCATGGGGCGGAGAGAACCTGAGCAGTTTACATCTATGTTTTGTTGCCATGGGGCGGAGAGAACCTGAGCAGTTTACATCTATGTTCTGTTGCCATGGGGCAGAGAGAACCTGAGCAGTTTACATCTCTGTTTTGTTGCGATGGGGCGGAGAGAACCTGAGCAGTCTACATCTATGTTCTGTTGCCATGGGGCGGAGAGAACCTGAGCAGTTTACATCTATGTTTTGTTGCCATGGGGCGGAGAGAACCTGAGCAGTTTACATCTATGTTTTGTTGCCATGGGGCGGAGAGAACCTGAGCAGTTTACATCTATGTTTTGTTGCCATGGGGCGGAGAGAACCTGAGCAGTCTACATCTATGTTCTGTTGCCATGGGGCAGAGAGAACCTGAGCAGTTTACATCTATGTTTTGTTGCCATGGGGCGGAGAGAAGCTGAGCAGTTTTATTGCTAATCTCATGGTATTGTAAACATTTTGCCATGAGGCTGAGAGAAAATCTTACTGTTTTAGAGCTAATTTCCTGCTATTCTACACATGTTACTATTAAACTGAGAGAACATGGGCAGTTTCATTGCACTAAATATATTTTTTAGGGGGGGAGGGGGTGTTTATGATGAAACCCTCATATTAAACACCAATGGTATTCACAATGTTGGTGGTTTACAGGGCATTCAGAAATTATTCAGACCACTTCCCTTGTTCCACATTTTCTTATGTTACAGCCTTATTCCATAACGGATTAAATATAACCTTTTTTTTCTCAGCAATCTACACACAATAACCCATCATGACAAAGGAACAACAGGTTTATTTACGTTTTGCAAATGTATTACAAGTAAAATAAAATAAATATCTTATTTACATAAATATTCAGACCCTTTGCTATGAGACTCAAAATGTAGCTCAGGTGCATCCTGTTTCCATTGATCATCCTTGAGATGTTTCTACAACTTGATTGGAGTCCACCTGTGGTAAATTCAATTGATTGGACATGATCTGGAAAGGCACACACCTGTCTATATAAGGTCCCACAGTTGACAGTGCATGTCAGAGCAATAACCAAGTCATGAGGTCAAAGGAATTGTCCGTAGAGCTCAGAGACAGGATTGTGTCGAGGTACAGATCTGGGTAAGGATACCAAAAAATGTCCGCAGCATTGAAGGTACCCGAGAACACAGCAGCCTCCACCATTCTTAAATGGAAGAAGTTTGGAACGACCAAGACTGGCCACCTGGCCAAACTGAGCAATTGGGGGAGAAGGGCCTTGGTCAGGGAGGTGACCAAGAACCCGATGGCCACTCTGACAGAGCTCTAGAGTTCCTCTGTGGAGATGGGAGAACCTTCCAGAAGGACAACCATCTCTGCAGCACTCCAACAATCAGGCCTTTACGGTAAAGTGGAAGGAAGCCACTCCTCAGTAAAAGGCACATGACAGACCGCTTGGAGTTTCCTAAAAGGCACCTAAAGACTCCCAGACCATGAGAAACAAGATCTCTGCTCTGATGAAACCAAGATTGAACTCTTTGTCCTGAATGCCAAGCATCACATCTGGAGGAAACTTGGCACCATCCCTATAGTGAAGCATGGTGGTGGCAGCATCATACTGTGGGGATGTTTTTCAGCGGCAGGGACTGGGAGACTAGTCAGGATCAAGGTAAAGATGAATGGAGAAAAGTACAGAGAGATCCTTGACAAGAAAACCTGCCCAGGACCTCAGACTGGGCCAAAGGTTCACCTTCCAACAGGACAACGACCCTAAGCACACAGCCAATACAACGCAGGAGTGTCTCCGGGACAAGTCTCTGAATGTCCATGAAATTGCCCAGCCTGAGCCTGGACTTGAACCCAATATAACATCTCTGGAGAAACCTGGAAATAGCAGTGCAACGACACTCCCCATCCAACCTGACAGAGCTTGAGAGGATCTGCAGAGAAGAATGGGAGAAACTCCCCAAATACAGGTGTGCCAAGCTTGTAGCGTCAAGACTCAAGAGTGGATGCTGTAATCACCGCCAAAGCTGCTTCAACAAAGTACTGAGAAAAGGGTCTGAATACTTACGTAAAAGTGATATTTCCTTTTTTATTTTTCATAAACTAGCAAACTGTCACGAATCTCGCCGAGGATGGTGCCTCTTCCTGTTGGGGCGGGGCTCGGCGGTCGTCGTCTCCGGCCTATTAGCTGCCATCGATTCCCTTTCCGTTTGTTTCTGTTTGTTGGGTAATTGGGTACACCTGTTTTGTGTTAGGGTTTGTTTGTAGGGTATTTAAGGGCACTAGGCCTGCTGGGTATTTGTGCGGGCTTGATTTTTGTTACTCTGCGTTGGATGGTGTTATTTTGTTCATATCCTTATTCGCCGGACTATTTCTGTCCTATTGTTTGGACTGGCAACTTATATACGCCCTGTGTGCTGGCGTATCCGTTTTTGTTGCGCTGGGGAATAAATTTGACAAAACGACTGAACCCTGCTCTCTGCGCCTGATTCCACCCACCACTCCTAGTTATCGTCACACAAACATTTTCTAAAAACCTGTTTTTTCTTTGTTGTTATGGGGTATTGTGTGTAGATTGATGAGGGGGAAAAAAAGATTTAATACATTTTAGAATAAGGATGTAACGTAACAAAATGTGGAAAAAGTCAAGGGGTCTGAATACTTTCCACAGGCACTGTATATTTAGAATAATGTTTTACAGCTTCGTCATTCAATTTTTTATTTGTAAATAAACGGATTATTATATATTATATATATTTGACATGTGATAAGGCCACACAGAGGGACAGATATAATTACGGACCTCTGGGATGATCTGAAGTACCCAAAAGGGCCACTAGATGTCTTGGGATAAATTACATAACATTCTGGTAGTTTACAGGTACTATTTTCCAGTAATACAGCATTACCTCCATTTGTCACCCTAGTGTGGAGTGGGGGACATTCATTTTGTTTTCAACCCAGATGACTCTCCTCTGTGTTACGAAGGCTGTCCTCACTGCCAAAGCGGACTCTCTCTCCTCTGTTCTCATCCTCCTAGATCTATCCTCTGCCTTCGACACCGTGAACCATCAGATGCTCCTCTCCACCCTCTCAGGGCTGGGTGTCTCAGGCTCTATCAGATGCTCCTCTCCACCCTCTCAGGGCTGGGTGACTCAGGCTCTATCAGATCCTCCTCTCCAACCTCTCAGGGCTGGTTGTCTCAGGCTCTATCAGATCCTCTTCTCCACCCTCTCAGGGCTGGGTGTCTCAGGCTCTATCAGATGCTCCTCTCCACCCTCTCAGGGCTGGGTGTCTCAGGCTCTATCAGACCCTCCTCTCCACCCTCTCAGGGCTGGGTGTCTCAGGCTCTATCAGACCCTCCTCTCCACCCTCTCAGGGCTGGGTGTCTCAGCCTACCTGGCAGGCCGCTCCTACCATATATCACTACTGGTGTCCCCCAGGGCTCGGTTCTAGGCCCTCTTCTCTCTCAACACCAAGTCACTCGACTACGTAATATTTTCAGATTAACCTGCCCACCACCTCAAGCTCAACCTCGACAAGACAGAGTAGCTCTTCCTCCCGGGGAAGTGCCTGCCCGCTTCTAGACCTCTCCACAAGGTTGACAACGCCACTGTGTCCCACTCCTAGAGTGTAAAGAACCTTGTTGTGACCCTGCAAAAACACCCTAATGGTAGAACCAACCCCTCCCCCCCCCAAAAAAAAAAAGTTAGGACAGAGTCCCTGCCCATCTTCTGAAAACATCTGAAACCTTACATCCTCAAAGAGTATGTTACATAATCCCACAGTACCTCCCCCACCCACCCTTTCAGGAACTAACACTCAACATTATTTCCCTTTTACTAGCACTGACTTTGCTGAGCTACTTTATTGAGGAAGAATGTACTGGCTGTGATTATCTTACCTAGTTATCTTAAGATTGTTGCACTAATTGTAAATTGCTCCGGATAAGAGTGTCTGCTAAATTACTTTAATGTAATGTAAAATATATATATTTTTTGTTCAAGAGCGACAAACTTGACTTTTAAAAGAACAGATAGTCTATCGCTGGGCAAAAATGAAGGAAAGAAGAATATCAATTGTGGAGTGGAGTCAGAAACTCAACCATCATCCACTTGACTTTCAGAGAGAAGATACTACCCTGCTGGCCTGACGTGCATAGAGCCTGTTCAATGTTTCATGTGTTGTGGAGTAGGGTAGCTATTATTATTTATCTCTGGTAAGTGTGCCTCTAGTCTAGCATGACCAGGAAACACCAAAGGACTCTACCGTCTGTAGTGTCGCACTCTCCCTCTATCTCTCTCTCTCCCCTCTCCTTCTACCTCTCTCCCTCTCTCTCTCTCTCTCTCTCTCTCTCGCTCTCTCTCTCGCTCTCTCTCTCTCGCTCTCTCTCTCTCTCCATCTCTCCCTCTCTCTCTCCCCTCTCCTTCTACCTCTCCACCTCTCTACCTCTCTCCCGCTCCCTCTCCTTCTACCTCTCCACCTCTCCCTCTCCACCTCTCCCTCTCCTTCTACCTCTCCACCTCTCCCTCTCCACCTCTCTACCTCTCTCTCCCTCTGTCCCTTGCTGGCCTGCATTTAATCAATAATAGGTGAAGATACACTGTTGTTCATCCACCCACAGCCTTATGAATATCCTGTAGGACTGTTGATGCTAGTTGAGAATAATCAAAGCACGACTGTAATGTCATGCAAATGGATGCACACGTTAGAATGTATGAACGATGCCGGCACCACCTCCAAGCTTGGCTTTAGACTGTACTGAACAGAGTGAAATAGTTTACAAGTATTTAAATCTTCTCTCTCTCTCTCTCTGGCCTCATCACACCAAGTGAAGCATCAGGCCTCATCACACCAAGTGGAGCATCACACCAAGTGGAGCATCACACTAAGTGGAGCATCGGGCCTCATCACACCAAGTGGAGCATCGGGCTTCATCATACCAAGTGGAGCATCACACCAAGTGGAGCATCAGGCCTCATCACACCAAGTGGAGCATCAGGCCTCATCACACCAATTGGAGCATCTGGCCTCATCACACCAAGTGGAGCATCAGGCTTCATCACACCAAGTGGAGCATCAGGCCTCATCACACCAAGTGGAGCATCAGGCCTCATCACACCAATTGGAGCATCTGGCCTCATCACACCAAGTGGAGCATCAGGCTTCATCACACCAAGTGGAGCATCGGGCCTCATCACACCAGTGGAGCATCGGGCTTCATCACACCAAGTGGAGCATCGGGCCTCATCACACCAAGTGGAGCATCAGGCCTTATCACAGCAAGTGGAGCATCAGGCCTCATCACACCAAGTGGAGCATCAGGCCTCATCACACCAAGTGGAGCATCGGGCCTCATCACAACAGTGGAGCATCGGGCTTCATCACACAAAGTGGAGCATCGGGCCTCATCACACCAGTGGAGCATCGGGCCTCATCACACTAGTGGAGCATCACACCAAGTGGAGCATCCGGCCTTATCACACCAGTGGAGCATCACACCAAGTGGAGCATCGGGCCTCATCACACCAAGTGGAGCATCAGGCCTCATCACACCAAGTGGAGCATCAGGCCTCATCACACCAAGTTGAGCATCAGGCCTCATCACACCAAGTTGAGCATCAGGCCTCATCACACCAAGTGGAGCATCAGGCCTCATCACACCAAGTGGAGCATCAGGCCTCATCACACCAAGTGGAGCATCATCACACCAAGTGGAGCATCATCACACCAAGTGGAGCATCATCACACCAAGTGGAGCATCATCACACCAAGTGGAGCATCATCACACCAAGTGGAGCATCGGGCCTCATAAATAGTAGCAGTGCAATTACATAAAATAACAAGGCTTCTTATTAACAGCTTCTACCCCCAACCTATCAGACTCCAGACTCCAGCTAATCAAACGGCCACACAGACTATTTGCATTGACCCCCCCCCACATGTACTGTACACATTACCTCAATGACCTTAACTTACTATTTTATTGTTGCTCTTTCATTATTTGTTGTTTTTCAATTTTTCTTTTTGATTGATTGATTTTTTAATATTTTATTCAGTTTATTTTAGTAAATACTTTCTCAACACTTATTTTTTATTTAAACTGCGTTGTTGGTTAAGGGACTGTAACTCAGCATTTCACTGTTGTATTCGGCGCAGGTAAAAAAAAAGAAAGAAAGAAAAAGATTTGATTAAAGAAAAAATCTTTGTCCAGTTCGAGGTCAGTAAATCACTGTCCTGATGTCCAGAAGAGTTGGTTCAGAGCATGTAAAACAGCATCTCTCTCTCTTTCTCTCTGTCTCTCTCTCTCTCTCTCTCTTCTCTGTCCCTCTCTCTTCTCTCTCACTCTTCTCTCTCTCTCTTCTCTCTGTCTCTCTCTCTCTTCTCTCTCACTCTTCTCTCTCTCTCTTCTCTCTCTCTCTTCTCTGTCTATCTATCTCTCTCTCTCGCTCTCTGAGAGGAGAAAGAGGGAGAGGTGTGGGGGAACCTGCTAGCTTACCTATTGATTCCTTAAAAAGCCTTTTCTCATTATTTCCCATTGCAGGCCAAGGTAGCCAGCCACGATGGGTTGGGGGGGAATGTAAAGGGTTAATGGTGTCTACTTGTTTTAAATGGTAAACTGAGAAAGCTGAGGTGTTTGAGTCACCACCATTAGCAGTTCTGTTTTCTACTTCTTTCTCCAGTAAGCTTTCAGAAGAAGCACGCTAAGACCGAAAACGTGTCTACCAACGGCAGGTGAGGACGGGAGATAAAGGTTGCCGTTGACAACCGAGAGGGGGTCACGTGCCCTGTCAGTACAGTATGTGCCTTGCAGAAGAGCATTTTAGAAATAGTATGCAGCATCGATTGGACAGGCTACATTAACTACAGCCTTCAGTGGTGTGAAGTTTCCCTACATTATCTACAGCCTTCAGTGGTGTGAAGTTTCCCCTACATTATCTACAGCCTTCAGTGGTCTGATGTTTCCCCTACATTAACTACAGCCTTCAGTGGTGTGAAGTTTCCCCTACATTATCTACAGCCTTCAGTGGTCTGGTGTTTCCCTACATTATCTACAGCCTTCAGTGGTGTGAAGTTTCCCCTACATTATCTACAGCCTTCAGTGGTGTGAGGTTTCCTCTACATTAACTACAGCCTTCAGTGGTGTGAAGTTTCCCCTACATTATCTACAGCCTTCAGTGGTGTGAAGTTTCCCCTACATTATCTACAACCTTCAGTGGTGTCAAGTTTCCCCTACATTATCTACAGCCTTCAGTGGTGTGAAGTTTCCCCTACATTATCTACAGCCTTCAGTGGTGTGAAGTTTCCCCTACATTATCTACAGCCTTCAGTGGTGTGAAGTTTCCCCTACATTATCTACAGCCTTCAGTGGTGTGAAGTTTCCTCTTCATTATCTACAGCCTTCAGTGGTGTGAAGTTTCCCCTTCATTATCTACAGCCTTCAGTGGTCTGATGTTTACCCTACATTATCTACAGCCTTCAGTGGTGTCAAGTTTCCTCTACATTATCTACAGCCTTCAGTGGTGTGAAGTTTCCCCTTCATTATCTACAGCCTTCAGTGGTCTGATGTTTACCCTACATTATCTACAGCCTTCAGTGGTGTCAAGTTTCCTCTACATTATCTACAGCCTTCAGTGGTGTGAAGTTTCCCCTTCATTATCTACAGCCTTCAGTGGTCTGGTGTTTCCCCTACATTAACTACAGCCTTCAGTGGTGTGAAGTTTCCCCTACATTATCTACAGCCTTCAGTGGTCTGGTGTTTCCCTACATTATCTACAGCCTTCAGTGGTGTGAAGTTTCCCCTACATTATCTACAGCCTTCAGTGGTGTGAAGTTTCCCCTACATTATCTACAACCTTCAGTGGTGTCAAGTTTCCCCTACATTATCTACAGCCTTCAGTGGTGTGAAGTTTCCCCACATTATCTACAGCCTTCAGTGGTGTGAAGTTTCCCCTACATTATCTACAGCCTTCAGTGGTGTGAAGTTTCCCCTACATTATCTACAGCCTTCAGTGGTGTGAAGTTTCCTCTTCATTATCTACAGCCTTCAGTGGTGTGAAGTTTCCCCTTCATTATCTACAGCCTTCAGTGGTCTGATGTTTACCCTACATTATCTACAGCCTTCAGTGGTGTCAAGTTTCCTCTACATTATCTACAGCCTTCAGTGGTGTGAAGTTTCCCCTTCATTATCTACAGCCTTCAGTGGTCTGATGTTTACCCTACATTATCTACAGCCTTCAGTGGTGTCAAGTGTCCTCTACATTATCTACAGCCTTCAGTGGTGTGAAGTTTCCCCTTCATTATCTACAGCCTTCAGTGGTCTGGTGTTTCCCCTACATTATCTACAGCCTTCAGTGGTCTGGTGTTTCCCCTACATTATCTACAGCCTTCAGTGGTGTGAAGTTTCCCCTTCATTATCTACAGCCTTCAGTGGTCTGATGTTTACCCTACATTATCTACAGCCTTCAGTGGTGTCAAGTTTCCTCTACATTATCTACAGCCTTCAGTGGTGTGAAGTTTCCCCTTCATTATCTACAGCCTTCAGTGGTCTGGTGTTTCCCCTACATTAACTACAGCCTTCAGTGGTGTGAAGTTTCCCCTACATTATCTACAGCCTTCAGTGGTCTGGTGTTTCCCTACATTATCTACAGCCTTCAGTGGTGTGAAGTTTCCCCTACATTATCTACAGCCTTCAGTGGTGTGAAGTTTCCCCTACATTATCTACAACCTTCAGTGGTGTCAAGTTTCCCCTACATTATCTACAGCCTTCAGTGGTGTGAAGTTTCCCCTACATTATCTACAGCCTTCAGTGGTGTGAAGTTTCCCCTACATTATCTACAGCCTTCAGTGGTGTGAAGTTTCCCCTACATTATCTACAGCCTTCAGTGGTGTGAAGTTTCCTCTTCATTATCTACAGCCTTCAGTGGTGTGAAGTTTCCCCTTCATTATCTACAGCCTTCAGTGGTCTGATGTTTACCCTACATTATCTACAGCCTTCAGTGGTGTCAAGTTTCCTCTACATTATCTACAGCCTTCAGTGGTGTGAAGTTTCCCCTTCATTATCTACAGCCTTCAGTGGTCTGATGTTTACCCTACATTATCTACAGCCTTCAGTGGTGTCAAGTTTCCTCTACATTATCTACAGCCTTCAGTGGTGTGAAGTTTCCCCTTCATTATCTACAGCCTTCAGTGGTCTGGTGTTTCCCCTACATTATCTACAGCCTTCAGTGGTCTGGTGTTTCCCCTACATTATCTACAGCCTTCAGTGGTGTGAAGTTTCCCCTACATTAACTACAGCCTTCAGTGGTGTAAAGTTTCCCCTTCATTATCTACAGCCTTCAGTGGTGTGAAGTTTCCCCTTCATTATCTACAGCCTTCAGTGGTCTGGTGTTTCCCCTACATTATCTACAGCCTTCAGTGGTCTGGTGTTTCCCCTACATTATCTACAGCCTTCAGTGGTGTGAAGTTTCCCCTACATTAACTACAGCCTTCAGTGGTGTGAAGTTTCCCCTTCATTATCTACAGCCTTCAGTGGTGTGAAGTTTCCCCTTCATTATCTACAGCCTTCAGTGGTGTGAAGTTTCCCCTTCATTATCTACAGCCTTCAGTGGTCTGATGTTTACCCTACATTATCTACAGCCTTCAGTGGTGTCAAGTTTCCTCTACATTATCTACAGCCTTCAGTGGTGTGAAGTTTCCCCTTCATTATCTACAGCCTTCAGTGGTCTGGTGTTTCCCCTACATTATCTACAGCCTTCAGTGGTCTGGTGTTTCCCCTACATTATCTACAGCCTTCAGTGGTGTGAAGTTTCCCCTACATTAACTACAGCCTTCAGTGGTGTGAAGTTTCCCCTTCATTATCTACAGCCTTCAGTGGTGTGAAGTGTCCCCTACATTATCTATACCCTTCAGTGGTGTCAAGTTTCCCCTACATTATCTACAGCCTTCAGTGGTCTGGTGTTTCTCCTACATTATCTACAGCCTTCAGTGGTCTGATGTTTCCCCTACATTATCTACAGCCTTCAGTGGTGTCAAGTTTCCCCTACATTATCTACAGCCTTCAGTGGTGTGAAGTTTCCCGTACATTAACTACAGCCTTCAGTGGTGTGAAGTTTCCCCTACATTATCTACAACCTTCAGTGGTGTGAAGTTTCCCCTACATTAACTACAACCTTCAGTGGTGTGAAGTTTCCTCTACATTATCTACAGCCTTCAGTGGTGTGAAGTTTCCCTACATTATCTACAGCTTTCAGTGGTGTCAAGTTTCCCCTACATTATCTACAGCCTTCAGTGGTGCCAAGTTTCCCTTACATTATCTACAGCCTTCAGTGGTGTGAAGTGTCCCCTACATTATCTACAGCCTTCAGTGGTGTGAAGTTTCCCCTTCATTATCTACAGCCTTCAGTGGTCTGATGTTTCCGCTACATTATCTACAGCCTTCAGTGGTGTGAAGTTTCCCCTTCATTATCTACAGCCTTCAGTGGTCTGATGTTTCCCCTACATTATCTACAGCCTTCAGTGGTGTGAAGTTTCCCCTTCATTATCTACAGCCTTCAGTGGTCTGATGTTTCCGCTACATTATCTACAGCCTTCAGTGGTGTGGAGTTTCCCCTTCATTATCTACAGCCTTCAGTGGTCTGATGTTTCCCCTACATTATCTACAGCCTTCAGTGGTGTGAAGTTCCCCCTACATTATCTACAGCCTTCAGTGGTGTGAAGTTTCCCCTACATTATCTACAGCCTTCAGTGGTGTCAAGTTTCCCTACATTATCTACAGCCCTCAGTGGTGTCAAGTTTCGTCTAAATTATCTACAGCCTTCAGTGGTCTGATGTTTCCCCTACATGATCTACTGCCTTCAGTGGTGTCAAGTGTCCGCTACATTATCTATACCATTCAGTGGTGTCAAGTTTCATCTACATTATCTTCGGACTTCAGTGATGTGGAGTTTCCCCTACATTAACTACATCCTTCAGTGGTGTCAAGTTTCCCCGATTACCCTTTTCCCCTTCCTCCCTCCTCGTCTTCTAAGAAGGGGAGATTTATTTTGCAAAACATTGAGACAATAGTTTTTTCTTAAATAAAAATGGGATTTTTGGAGGAAAACTCCTTCCCCAGGGAAGATGTAAAGCATGGAGAGAAGACCAGTATTAGGATGCAGAGACGATGTCCCTCTCCTCTCCTCGCCTCGCTAGCGGCCTTGCCGGCCCGAATCAGAGGAACACGAGGGAGGGATACCAGAATGGTTCAGAATGAATTATTAGCCTCACCTTCATGGAAGATTAAACTAATCCATCCACATGTTGCCAGGGCTTCTCCTGAACACTACTGCTTCTAAACACAGTTCTACCCTTCCAAACATAGTTCTACCCTCTGACCACAGCTCTACCTTCTAAACACAGTTCTACCCTCTGAACACAGCTCTACCTTCTAAACACAGTTCTACCCTTCTGAACACAGCTCTACCTTCTAAACACAGTTCTAACCCTCTGAACACAGCTCTACCTTCTAAACACAGCTCTACCTTCTAAACACAGCTCTACCCTTCTAAACACAGTTCTACCCTCTGAACACAGTTCTACCCTCTGAACACAGCTCTACCCTCTGAACACAGCTCTACCCCTCTGAACACAGCTCTACCTTTCTGAACACAACTCTACCCCTCTGAACACAGCTCTACCCTCTGAACACAACTCTACCCTCTGAACACAGTTCTACCCTCTGAACACAGCTCTACCCTCTGAACACAGCTCTACCCTCTGAACACAGCTCTACCCTCTGAACACAGTTCTACCCTCTGAACACAGCTCTACCCTCTGAACACAACTCTACCCTCTAAACACAACTCTACCCTCTGAACACAGCTCTACCCTCTGAACACAGTTCTACCCTCTGAACACAGCTCTACCCTCTGAACACAGCTCTACCCTTCTGAACACAACTCTACCCCTCTGAACACAGCTCTACCCTCTGAACACAACTCTACCTTCTAAACACAGTTCTACCTTCTAAACACAGTTCTACCCTCTGAACACAGCTCTACCCTCTGAACACAGTTCTACCCCTCTGAACACAGTTCTACCCTCTGAACACAACTCTACCTTCTAAACACAGCTCTACCTTCTAAACACAGTTCTAACATTCTAAACACAGTTCTACCCTTCTAAACACAGTTCTACCTTCTAAACACAGTTCTACCCTTCTGAACACAACTCTACCCCTCTGAACACAGCTCTACCTTCTAAACACAGTTCTACCTTCTAAACACAGTTCTACCCTTCTGAACACAACTCTACCCTCTGAACACAGCTCTACCCTCTGAACACAGTTCTACCCTCTGAACACAGTTCTACCTTCTAAACACAGTTCTACCCTCTGAACACAGTTCTACCCCTCTGAACACAGCTCTACCCTCTGAACACAGCTCTACCCTCTGAACACAGTTCTACCCTCTGAACACAGCTCTACCCTCTGAACACAGTTCTACCCTCTAAACACAACTCTACCCTCTGAACACAGCTCTCCCCTCTGAACACAGCTCTACCCTCTGAACACAACTCTACCCTCTGAACACAGTTCTACCCTCTGAACACAGTTCTACCCTCTGAACACAGCTCTACCCTCTGAACACAGCTCTACCCTCTGAACACAGCTCTACCCTCTGAACACAGTTCTACCCTCTGAACACAGCTCTACCCTCTGAACACAGCTCTACCCTCTGAACACAGCTCTACCCTCTGAACACAGCTCTACCCTTCTGAACACAACTCTACCCCTCTGAACACAGCTCTACCCTCTGAACACAACTCTACCCCTCTGAACACAGTTCTACCCTCTGAACACAGCTCTACCCTCTGAACACAACTCTACCCTCTGAACACAGCTCTACCCTCTGAACACAGCTCTACCCTCTGAACACAGCTCTACCCTCTGAACACAGCTCTACCCTCTGAACACAGCTCTACCCGTCTGAACACAGTTCTACCTTCTAAACACAGTTCTACCCTCTGAACACAGCTCTACCCTCTGAACATAGTTCTACCTTCTAAACACAGTTCTACCTTCTAAACACAGCTCTAACCTTCTGAACACAGCTCTACCCTCTGAACACAGCTCTACCCTCTGAACACAGCTCTACCCTCTGAACACAGCTCTCCCCTCTGAACACAGCTCTACCTTCTAAACACAGCTCTACCCGTCTGAACACAGCTATACCCGTCTGAACACAGTTCTACCTTCTAAACACAGTTCTACCCTCTGAACACAGCTCTACCTTCTAAACACAGTTCTACCTTCTAAACACAGCTCTACCCGTCTGAACACAACTCTACCCCTCTGAACACCGTTATCCGGTTCCGGTTGGAGCGAGCGGTCGCATCTACACGCATCTACACTTCGCATCTACACTTCGGTCCGCAGGTAGTATAACTTTTCATTACATTTCGTTATAGTACAACGGTTTGATTTGTCTAATCTTAGCAATTTCTTCTTAGCCAGCTACATAGCCGTCTTTGTATCAACGACAATTGCATAATTATCGTATTTCGTCGTCCTAACGTATCTGCCCAGCAGCTAGCTAAGCAGCTAGCTAACATCCACTGTCCACTAGCACTGTAGTAACTATTACACTCAACTGAACGACTCGATTAGCGTAGTGTCAGCTAGCTACATAGTTGTCTTCGCTGTCTTCGTATCCAAGATAATTGTGCAGTTTAGAGTGTGTAGACTTAGAGTGATTATCTTAATTTACCGAGGTTAGCTAGCCAGCTATTTGTCGTCCTTAACGTAGGAAATGCTGCTAGCTAGCTAGCCAACAGCTAGCCAACCTCTACCGAATTGAACTCCAACTACCCGGTCAACATTCCGTCGCTCCACAGGTAGTATCACATTTTCATTTCACTTCATTACAGTACAACGGTTTGATTTGTTTGATCGTAGCTAGCCAGCTACATAGCCGTCTTTGTATCTAAGACAATTGTGTAGCCTAGAGCGATTTTCTAGGTTAGCTGGCCAGCTATTGTCGTTCTTTTAACGTAGCTAGCCAGCTAGCCCCGAATAGCAGCACTGTAGTAACTATTACAGTACAACGGTTTGTTTTGTTTGATCGTAGCTAGCTAGCTACATAGCCGTCTTTGTATCTAAGACAATTGTGTAGCCTAGAGCGATTTTCTAGGTTAGCTGGCCAGCTATTGTCGTTCTTTTAACGTAGCTAGCCAGCTAGCCCCCGAATAGCAGCACTGTAGTAACTATTACAGTACAACGGTTTGTTTTGTTTGATCGTAGCTAGCTAGCTACATAGCCGTCTTTGTATCTAAGACAATTGTGTAGCCTAGAGCGATTTTCTAGGTTAGCTAGCCAGCTATTGTCGTTCTTTTAAAGTAACGTAACGCAATCAACCTGCTAGCTAGCCAGCTAGCCCCCGAATAGCAGCACTGTAGAAACTATTACACTCGACGGAACGACTCGATTAGTGTAGTGTCAACATCGCAGCCACTACCAGCTAGCCTACTCCAGCAGTACTGTATCATTTCAATCTTTTTAGTCAATAAGATTCTTGCTACGTAAGCTTAACTTTCTGAACATTCGAGACGTGTAGTCCACTTGTCATTCCAATCTCCTTTGCATTAGCGTAGCCTCTTCTGTACCCTGTTAACTATGTGTCTATCTATCCCTGTTCTCTCCTCTCTGCACAGACCATACAAACGCTCCACACCGCGTGGCCGCGGCCACCCTAATCTGGTGGTCCCAGCGCGCACGACCCACGTGGAGTTCCTGGTCTCCGGTAGCCTCTGGAACTGCCGATCTGCGGCCAACAAGGCAGAGTTCATCTCAGCCTATGCCTCCTCCAGTCCCTCGACTTCCTGGCACTGACGGAAACATGGATCACCACAGATAACACTGCTACTCCTACTGCTCTCTCTTCGTCCGCCCACGTGTTCTCGCACACCCCGAGAGCTTCTGGTCAGCGGGGTGGTGGCACCGGGATCCTCATCTCTCCCAAGTGGTCATTCTCTCTCTCTCCCCTTACCCATCTATCTATCGCCTCCTTTGAATTCCATGCTGTCACAGTTACCAGCCCTTTCAAGCTTAACATCCTTATCATTTATCGCCCTCCAGGTTCCCTCGGAGAGTTCATCAATGAGCTTGATGCCTTGATAAGCTCCTTTCCTGAGGACGGCTCACCTCTCACAGTCCTGGGCGACTTTAACCTCCCCACGTCTACCTTTGACTCATTCCTCTCTGCCTCCTTCTTTCCACTCCTCTCCTCTTTTGACCTCACCCTCTCACCTTCCCCCTACTCACAAGGCAGGCAATACGCTCGACCTCATCTTTACTAGATGCTGTTCTTCCACTAACCTCACTGCAACTCCCCTCCAAGTCTCCGACCACTACCTTGTATCCTTTTCCCTCTCGCTCTCATCCAACACTTCCCACACTGCCCCTACTCGGATGGTATCGCGCCGTCCCAACCTTCGCTCTCTCTCCCCCGCTACTCTTTCCTCTTCCATCCTATCATCTCTTCCCTCTGCTCATACCTTCTCCAACCTTTCTCCTGATTCTGCCTCCTCAACCCTCCTCTCTTCCCTTTCTGCATCCTTTGACTCTCTATGTCCCCTATCCTCCAGGCCGGCCGGCTCGGTCCTCCCCTCCCGCTCCGTGGCTCGATGACTCATTGCGAGCTCACAGAACAGAGCTCCGGGCAGCCGAGCGGAAATGGAGGAAAACTCGCCTCCCTGCGGACCTGGCATCCTTTCACTCCCTCCTCTCTACATTTTCCTCCTCTGTCTCTGCTGCTAAAGCCACTTTCTACCACTCTAAATTCCAAGCATCTGCCTCTAACCCTAGGAAGCTCTTTGCCACCTTCTCCTCCCTCCTGAATCCTCCTCCCCCTCCCCCCCCCTCCTCCCTCTCTGCAGATGACTTCGTCAACCATTTTGAAAAGAAGGTCGACGACATCCGATCCTCGTTTCCTAAGTCAAACGACACCGCTGGTTCTGCTCACACTGCCCTACCCTGTGCTCTGACCTCTTTCTCCCTCTCTCTCCAGATGAAATCTCGCTTCTTGTGACGGCCGGCCGCCCAACAACCTGCCCGCTCGACCCTATCCCCTCCTCTCTTCTCCAGACCATTTCCGGTGACCTTCTCCCTTACCTCACCTCGCTCATCAACTCATCTCTGACCGCTGGCTACGTCCCTTCCGTCTTCAAGAGAGCGAGAGTTGCACCCCTTCTGAAAAAACCTACACTCGATCCCTCCGATGTCAACAACTACAGACCAGTATCCCTTCTTTCTTTTCTCTCCAAAACTCTTGAACGTGCCGTCCTTGGCCAGCTCTCCCGCTATCTCTCTCAGAATGACCTTCTTGATCCAAATCAGTCAGGTTTCAAGACTAGTCATTCAACTGAGACTGCTCTTCTCTGCATCACGGAGGCGCTCCGCACTGCTAAAGCCAACTCTCTCTCCTCTGCTCTCATCCTTCTAGACCTATCGGCTGCCTTCGATACTGTGAACCATCAGATCCTCCTCTCCACCCTCTCCGAGTTGGGCATCTCCGGCGCGGCCCACGCTTGGATTGCGTCCTACCTGACAGGTCGCTCCTACCAGGTGGCGTGGCGAGAATCTGTCTCCTCGCCACGCGCTCTCACCACTGGTGTCCCCCAGGGCTCTGTTCTAGGCCCTCTCCTATTCTCGCTATACACCAAGTCACTTGGCTCTGTCATAACCTCACATGGTCTCTCCTATCATTGCTATGCAGACGACACACAATTAATCTTCTCCTTTCCCCCTTCTGATGACCAGGTGGCGAATCGCATCTCTGCATGTCTGGCAGACATATCAGTGTGGATGACGGATCACCACCTCAAGCTGAACCTCGGCAAGACGGAGCTGCTCTTCCTCCCGGGAAGGACTGCCCGTTCCATGATCTCGCCATCACGGTTGACAACTCCATTGTGTCCTCCTCCCAGAGCGCTAAGAACCTTGGCGTGATCCTGGACAACACCCTGTCGTTCTCAACCAACATCATGGCGGTGGCCCGTTCCTGTAGGTTCATGCTCTACAACATCCGCAGAGTACGACCCTGCCTCACACAGGAAGCGGCGCAGGTCCTAATCCAGGCACTTGTCATCTCCCGTCTGGATTACTGCAACTCGCTGTTGGCTGGGCTCCCTGCCTGTGCCATTAAACCCCTACAACTCATCCAGAACGCCGCAGCCCGTCTGGTGTTCAACCTTCCCAAGTTCTCTCACGTCACCCCGCTCCTCCGCTCTCTCCACTGGCTTCCAGTTGAAGCTCGCATCCGCTACAAGACCATGGTGCTTGCCTACGGAGCTGTGAGGGGAACGGCACCGCAGTACCTCCAGGCTCTGATCAGGCCCTACACCCAAGCAAGGGCACTGCGTTCATCCACCTCTGGCCTGCTCGCCTCCCTACCATTGAGGAAGTACAGTTCCCGCTCAGCCCAGTCAAAACTGTTCGCTGCTCTGGCCCCCCAATGGTGGAACAAACTCCCTCACGACGCCAGGACAGCGGAGTCAATCACCACCTTCCGGAGACACCTGAAACCCCACCTCTTCAAGGAATACCTAGGATAGGATAAGTAATCCTTCTCACCACCCCCCCTTAATGATTTAGATGCACTATTGTAAAGTGGCTGTTCCACTGGATGTCAGAAGGTGAATTCACCAATTTGTAAGTCGCTCTGGATAAGAGCGTCTGCTAAATGACTTAAATGTAATGTAAATGAACACAGCTCTACCCTCTGAACACAGCTCTACCCTCTGAACACAGCTCTACCCTCTGAACACAGCTCTACCCTCTGAACACAACTCTACCCTCTGAACACAACTCTACCCGTCTGAACACAGCTCTACCCTCTGAACACAGTTCTACCCTCTGAACACAGCTCTACCCTCTGAACACAGCTCTACCCCTCTGAACACAGCTCTACCCGTCTGAACACAGCTCTACCCTCTGAACACAGCTCTACCCGTCTGAACACAACTCTACCCTCTGAACACAGCTCTACCCGTCTGAACACAGCTCTACCCTCTGAACACAACTCTACCCTCTGAACACAGCTCTACCCTCTGAACACAGCTCTACCCTCTGAACACAGTTCTACCCTCTGAACACAGTTCTACCTTCTGAACACAACTCTACCCTCTGAACACAGTTCTACCTTCTGAACACAACTCTACCCTCTGAACACAGCTCTACCCTCTGAACACAACTCTACCCTCTGAACACAGCTCTACCCTCTGAACACAGTTCTACCCTCTGAACACAGCTCTACCCTCTGAACACAGTTCTACCTTCTGAACACAGCTCTACCCTCTGAACACAGTTCTACCTTATAAACACAGCTCTACCTTCTAAACACAGCTCTAACCTCTGAACACAGCTCTACCCCTCTGAACACAGCTCTACCCCTCTGAACACAACTCTACCCTCTGAACACAGCTCTACCCTCTGAACACAGTTCTACCTTATAAACACAGCTCTACCTTATAAACACAGCTCTCCCCTCTAAACACAGCTCTACCCCTCTGAACACAGCTCTACCCCTCTGAACACAACTCTACCCTCTGAACACAGCTCTACCCCTCTGAACACAGTTCTACCCTCTGAACACAGCTCTACCTTCTAAACACAGCTCTACCCTCTGAACACAGCTCTACCCTCTGAACACAGCTCTACCCTCTGAACACAGCTCTACCCCTCTAAACACAGCTCTACCCTCTGAACACAGCTCTACCCCTCTAAACACAGTTCTACCCTATGAAGACAGCTCTGCCTGTCTGAACAGAGCTCTACCGTTCTGAATACAGCTCTACCCTCTGAACACAACTCTACCCTCTGAACACAACTCTACCCTCTGAACACAGCTCTACCCTCTGAACACAACTCTACCCTCTAAGCACAACTCTACCCTCTGAACACAAGTCTACCCTTCTGAACACAACTCTACCCCTCTGAACACAGCTCTACCCTCTGAACACAGCTCTACCCTCTGAACACAACTCTACCCTCTGAACACAGCTCTACCCTCTGAACACAGCTCTACCCTCTGAACACAACTCTACCCTCTAAGCACAACTCTACCCTCTGAACACAGCTCTTCCCTCTGAACACAGCTCTACCCTCTGAACACAACTCTACCCTCTGAACACAACTCTACCCTCTGAACACAACTCTACCCTCTAAGCACAACTCTACCCTCTGAACACAAGTCTACCCTTCTGAACACAACTCTACCCCTCTGAACACAGCTCTACCCTCTGAACACAGCTCTACCCTCTGAACACAACTCTACCCTCTGAACACAGCTCTACCCTCTGAACACAGCTCTACCCTCTGAACACAACTCTACCCTCTGAACACAACTCTACCCTCTGAACACAGCTCTTCCCTCTGAACACAGCTCTACCCTCTGAACACAACTCTACCCTCTGAACACAACTCTACCCTCTAAGCACAACTCTACCCTCTGAACACAAGTCTACCCTTCTGAACACAACTCTACCCCTCTGAACACAGCTCTACCCTCTGAACACAGCTCTACCCTCTGAACACAGCTCTACCTGTCTGAACACAGCTCTACCTGTCTGAACACAGCTCTACCCTCTGAACACAGCTCTACCCTCTGAACACAGCTCTACCCTCTGAACACAACTCTACCCTCTGAACACAGCTCTACCATCTGAACACAGTTCTACCCTCTGAACACAGTTCTACCCCTCTGAACACAGCTCTACCGTTCTGAACACAGCTCTACCCCTCTGAACACAGTTCTACCGTTCTGAACACAGCTCTACCCTCTGAACACAGCTCTACCGTTCTGAACACTGCTCTACCCCTCTGAACACTGCTCTACCCCTCTGAACACAGTTCTACCGTTTTGAACACAGCTCTACCCTTCTGAACCCAGCTCTACCCTCTGAACACAGTTCTACCCTTCTGAACACAACTCTACCCCTCTGAACACAGCTCTACCCTCTGAACACAGCTCTACCCGTCTGACCACAACTCTACCCTCTGAACACAGTTCTACCTTTCTGAACACAGCTCTACCCTCTGAACACAGCTCTACCCGTCTGACCACAACTCTACCCTCTGAACACAACTCTACCCTCTGAACACAGTTCTACCTTTCTGAACACAGCTCTCCCCTCTGAACACAGTTCTACCCTCTGAACACAGCTCTACCCTCTGAACACAGTTCTACCCTCTGAACACAGCTCTACCCTCTGAACACAGCTCTACCCTCTGAACACAGCTCTACCCTCTGAACACAGTTCTACTGTTCTGAACACAACTCTACCCTCTGAACACAGCTCTACCCTCTGAACACAGCTCTACCCTCTGAACACAGCTCTACCGTTCTGAACACAGTTCTACCGTTCTGAACACAGCTCTACCCTCTAAACACAACTCTACCCTCTGAACACAGCTCTACCCTCTGAACACAGCTCTACCCTCTGAACACAGCTCTACCTGTCTGAACACAACTCTACCCTCTGAACACAACTCTACCCTATGAACACAACTCTACCCTCTAAGCACAACTCTACCCTCTGAACACAACTCTACCCTTCTGAACACAACTCTACCCCTCTGAACACAGCTCTACCTTCTGAACACAGCTCTACCCTCTGAACACAGTTCTACCCTTCTGAACACAGCTCTACCCTCTGAACACAGCTCTACCCTCTGAACACAGCTCGACCCTTCTGAACACAACTCTACCCCTCTGAACACAGCTCTACCCTCTGAACACAACTCTACCCCTCTGAACACAGTTCTACCCTTCTGAACACAGCTCTACCCTCTGAACACAGCTCTACCCTCTGAACACAGCTCTACCCTTCTGAACACAGCTCTACCCTCTGAACACAGTACTACCTTCTCAACACAGCTCTACCCTCTGAACACAGCCCTAACCTCTGAACACAGCTCTACCCTTCTGAACACAGCTCTACCCTCTGAACACTCCTCTACCCTTCTGAACACAACTCTACCCCTCTGAACACAGCTCTACCCTCTGAACACAGCTCTACCCGTCTGAACACAGTTCTACCCTTCTGAACACAACTCTACCCCTCTGAACACAGCTCTACCCTCTGAACACAACTCTACCCTTCTGAACACAGTTCTACCCTCTGAACACAGCTCTACCCCTCTGAACACAGCTCTACCGTTCTAAACACAGCTCTACCCTCTGAACACAGCTCTACACTCTGAACACAGTTCTACCCTTCTAAACACAGCTCTACCCTTCTGAACACAGCTCTACCTTCTGAACACAGCTCTACCCTTCTGAACACAGCTCTACCCGTCTGAACACAACTCTACCCCTCTGAACACAACTCTACCCCTCTGAACACAACTCTACCCCTCTGAACACAGCTCTAACCTTCTGAACACAACTCTACCCCTCTGAACACAGCTCTACCCTCTGAACACAGCTCTACCCCTCTGAACACAGCTCTACCCTCTGAACACAGCTCTACCCTCTGAACACAGCTCTACCCCTCTGAACACAGCTCTACCCCTCTGAACACAGCTCTACCTGTCTGAACACAGCTCTACCCTCTGAACACAACTCTACCCGTCTGAACACAGCTCTACCCTCTGAACACAGTTCTACCCTCTGAACACAACTCTACCCTCTGAACACAGCTCTACCCTCTGAACACAACTCTACCGTTCTGAACACAGCTCTACCCTCTGAACACAACTCTACCCGTCTGAACACAGCTCTACCCTCTGAACACAGCTCTACCTGTCTGAACACAACTCTACCCTCTGAACACAGCTCTACCCGTCTGAACACAACTCTACCCTCTGAACACAGCTCTACCCGTCTGAACACAGTTCTACCCTCTGAACACAACTCTACCCTCTGAACACAGCTCTACCCTCTGAACACAGCTCTACCCTCTGAACACAGTTCTACCCTCTGAACACAACTCTACCCTCTGAACACAGCTCTAACCTTCTGAACACAGCTCTACCCTCTGAACACAGCTCTACCCTCTGAACACAACTCTACCCTCTGAACACAGCTCTACCCTCTAAACACAACTCTACCCTCTGAACACAGTTCTACCCTTCTGAACACAGCTCTACCCCTCTGAACACAACTCTACCCTCTAAGCACAGCTCTACCCTCTGAACACAACTCTACCCTCTGAACACAGCTCTACCCTCTGAACACAGCTCTACCCTCTGAACACAGCTCTACCCTCTGAACACAACTCTACCCTCTGAACACAACTCTACCCTCTGAACACAGCTCTACCCTCTAAACACAACTCTACCCTCTGAACACAACTCTACCCTTCTGAACACAGCTCTACCCCTCTGAACACAACTCTACCCTCTAAGCACAACTCTACCCTCTGAACACAGCTCTACCCCTCTGAACACAACTCTACCCTCTAAGCACAACTCTACCCTCTGAACACAGCTCTACCCCTCTGAACACAACTCTACCCTTCTGAACACAGCTCTACCCTTCTGAACACAGCTCTACCCTCTGAACACAACTCTACCCTCTAAGCACAACTCTACCCTCTGAACACAGCTCTACCCCTCTGAACACAACTCTACCCTTCTGAACACAGCTCTACCCTTCTGAACACAGCTCTACCCTTCTAAACACAGCTCTACCCTCTGAACACAACTCTACCCTCTGAACACAGTACTACCTTCTGAACACAACTCTACCCTCTAAGCACAACTCTACCCTCTGAACACAGCTCTACCCCTCTGAACACAACTCTACCCTCTAAGCACAACTCTACCCTCTGAACACAGCTCTACCCTCTGAACACAGTTCTACCCTCTGAACACAGCTCTACCCTCTGAACACAGCTCTACCCTCTGAACACAACTCTACCCTTCTGAACACAACTCTACCCTTCTGAACACAGCTCTACCCTCTGAACACAGCTCTACCCTCTGAACACAACTCTACCCTCTGAACACAGTTCTACCCTCTGAACACAGCTCTACCCTCTGAACACAGCTCTACCCTCT
This sequence comes from Oncorhynchus masou masou, assembly GCF_036934945.1. NCBI lineage: Eukaryota > Metazoa > Chordata > Actinopteri > Salmoniformes > Salmonidae > Oncorhynchus > Oncorhynchus masou. Next base: position 3,936,677 of record NC_088238.1, on the reverse strand, counting down.
GAACACAACTCTACCCTTCTGAACACAACTCTACCCTCTGAACACAGCTCTACCCTTCTGAACACAGCTCTACCCTCTGAACACAGTTCTACCTGTCTGAACACAGCTCTGCATAAGCGAGAGAGATATATTAGATTAGATTGTATTAGTCCCATGAACAGGGACACTGATGTTGGTGCAGTGAAATGCTTCAGCTCCGGCACTGCAGGTGTGAATAACACATGCAAATGAAACAATACAACCTTTAAATAATAATATTTACATATTTACAACGAAAGAGAGAGAGATCATCTGGGAGAGAACAGTTTAGTAATACAGTAGACCTGATCGACAGCTGTCTGTTATCTCCACTGTGTGGACAGGAGAAGACTAGTTGTCTGTATGTTACCTCCACTGTGTAGACAGGAGAAGACTAGTTGTCTGTTATCTCCACTGTGTGGACAAGAGAAGACTAGTTGTATGTCTGTTACCTCCACTGTGTAGACAGGAGAAGACTAGTTGTCTGTTATCTCCACTGTGTAGACAGGAGAAGACTAGTTGTCTGTTACCTCCACTGTGTGGACAGGAGAAGACTAGTTGTCTGTTACCTCCACTGTGTGGACAGGAGAAGACTAGTTGACTGTTACCTCCACTGTGTAGACAGGAGAAGACTAGTTGTCTGTTCCCTCCACTGTGTAGACAGGAGAAGACTAGTTGTCTGTTACCTCCACTGTGTGGACAGGAGAAGACTAGTTGTCTGTTACCTCCACTGTGTGGACAGGAGAAGACTAGTTGTCTGTTACCTCCACTGTGTGGACAGGAGAAGACTAGTTGTCTGTTACCTCCACTGTGTAGACAGGAGAAGACTAGTTGTCTGTTCCCTCCACTGTGTGGACAGGAGAAGACTAGTTGTATGTTACCTCCACTGTGTGGACAGGAGAAGACTAGTTGTCTGTTACCTCCACTGTGTAGACAGGAGAAGACTAGTTGTCTGTATGTTACCTCCACTGTGTGGACAGGAGAAGACTAGTTGTCTGTCTGTTACCTCCACTGTGTGGACAGGAGAAGACTAGTTGTCTGTCTGTAACCTCCACTGTGTGGACAGGAGAAGACTAGTTGTCTGTCTGTTACCTCCACTATGTGGACAGGAGAAGACTAGTTGTCTGTATGTTACCTCCACTGTGTGGACAGGAGAAGACTAGTTGTCTGTCTGTTACCTCCACTGTGTGGACAGGAGAAGACTAGTTGTCTGTTACCTCCACTATGTGGACATGAGAAGGCTAGTTGTCTGTATGTTACCTCCACTATGTGGACAGGAGAAGACTAGTTGTCTGTTCCCTCCACTGTGTGGACAGGAGAAGACTAGTTGTCTGTCTGTTACCTCCACTGTGTGGACAGGAGAAGACTAGTTGTCTGTCTGTTACCTCCACTGTGTGGACAGGAGAAGACTAGTTGTCTGTTACCTCCACTGTGTGGACAGGAGAAGACTAGTTGTCTGTTACCTCCACTATGTGGACAGGAGAAGACTAGTTGTCTGTTCCCTCCACTGTGTAGACAGGAGAAGACTAGTTGTCTGTTACCTCCACTGTGTGGACAGGAGAAGACTAGTTGTCTGTCTGTTACCTCCACTGTGTGGACAGGAGAAGACTAGTTGTCTGTCTGTTACCTCCACTGTGTGGACAGGAGAAGACTAGTTGTCTGTCTGTTACCTCCACTATGTGGACAAGAGAAGACTAGTTGTCTGTATGTTACCTCCACTGTGTGGACAGGAGAAGACTAGTTGTCTGTTCCCTCCACTGTGTAGACAGGAGAAGACTAGTTGTCTGTTACCTCCACTGTGTAGACAGGAGAAGACTAGTTGTCTGTTCCCTCCACTATGTGGACAGGAGAAGACTAGTTGTCTGTTACCTCCACTGTGTGGACAGGAGAAGACTAGTTGTCTGTTACCTCCACTGTGTAGACAGGAGAAGACTAGTTGTCTGTATGTTACCTCCACTGTGTAGACAGGAGAAGACTAGTTGTCTGTTACCTCCACTGTGTGGACAGGAGAAGACTAGTTGTCTGTCTGTAACCTCCACTGTGTGGACAGGAGAAGACTAGTTGTCTGTCTGTTACCTCCACTATGTGGACAGGAGAAGACTAGTTGTCTGTATGTTACCTCCACTGTGTGGACAGGAGAAGACTAGTTGTCTGTCTGTTACCTCCACTGTGTGGACAGGAGAAGACTAGTTGTCTGTTACCTCCACTATGTGGACATGAGAAGGCTAGTTGTCTGTATGTTACCTCCACTATGTGGACAGGAGAAGACTAGTTGTCTGTTCCCTCCACTGTGTGGACAGAAGACTAGTTGTCTGTCTGTTACCTCCACTGTGTGGACAGGAGAAGACTAGTTGTCTGTCTGTTACCTCCACTGTGTGGACAGGAGAAGACTAGTTGTCTGTTACCTCCACTGTGTGGACAGGAGAAGACTAGTTGTCTGTTACCTCCACTATGTGGACAGGAGAAGACTAGTTGTCTGTTCCCTCCACTGTGTAGACAGGAGAAGACTAGTTGTCTGTTACCTCCACTGTGTGGACAGGAGAAGACTAGTTGTCTGTCTGTTACCTCCACTGTGTGGACAGGAGAAGACTAGTTGTCTGTCTGTTACCTCCACTGTGTGGACAGGAGAAGACTAGTTGTCTGTCTGTTACCTCCACTATGTGGACAAGAGAAGACTAGTTGTCTGTATGTTACCTCCACTGTGTGGACAGGAGAAGACTAGTTGTCTGTTCCCTCCACTGTGTAGACAGGAGAAGACTAGTTGTCTGTTACCTCCACTGTGTAGACAGGAGAAGACTAGTTGTCTGTTCCCTCCACTATGTGGACAGGAGAAGACTAGTTGTCTGTTACCTCCACTGTGTGGACAGGAGAAGACTAGTTGTCTGTTCCCTCCACTATGTGGACAGGAGAAGACTAGTTGTCTGTATGTTACCTCCACTGTGTAGACAGGAGAAGACTAGTTGTCTGTTACCTCCACTATGTGGACAAGAGAAGACTAGTTGTCTGTCTGTTACCTCCACTGTGTGGACAGGAGAAGACTAGTTGTCTGTTACCTCCACTGTGTAGACAGGAGAAGACTAGTTGTCTGTCTGTTACCTCCACTGTGTGGACAGGAGAAGACTAGTTGTCTGTTACCTCCACTGTGTAGACAGGAGAAGACTAGTTGTCTGTCTGTTCCCTCCACTGTGTGGACAGGAGAAGACTAGTTGTCTGTCTGTTACCTCCACTGTGTGGACAGGAGAAGACTAGTTGTCTGTTACCTCCACTGTGTGGACAGGAGAAGACTAGTTGTCTGTCTGTTACCTCCACTGTGTGGACAGGAGAAGACTAGTTGTCTGTATGTTACCTCCACTATGTGGACAGGAGAAGACTAGTTGTCTGTATGTTACCTCCACTGTGTGGACAGGAGAAGACTAGTTGTCTGTATGTTCCCTCCACTGTGTAGACAGGAGAAGACTAGTTGTCTGTATGTTACCTCCACTATGTGGACAGGAGAAGACTAGTTGTCTGTATGTTCCCTCCACTGTGTAGACAGGAGAAGACTAGTTGTCTGTATGTTACCTCCACTATGTGGACAGGAGAAGACTAGTTGTCTGTATGTTACCTCCACTGTGTAGACAGGAGAAGACTAGTTGTCTGTTACCTCCACTGTGTAGACAGGAGAAGACTAGTTGTCTGTATGTTCCCTCCACTGTGTGGACAGGAGAAGACTAGTTGTCTGTTACCTCCACTGTGTAGACAGGAGAAGACTAGTTGTCTGTATGTTCCCTCCACTGTGTAGACAGGAGAAGACTAGTTTCTTCATACATGGTATTAGCTTCTCGCTTTGCACTCTTTGTTGTTGTGGAAGTGAGACCAATAAAAGAAGAAGAACATTAATAATCTAAAGAAGGGTTAAAAACCAGAATAAAAAGGTCTGCAGGCCTCAGCTGACAGTACCTACCTTCTGTTGGAAAGGTCAGAGTCTCTGAACCTGGCGTCCCTGTCGTAGACAAAGTGTTCCTGTGTGATGGTGACGCTGTGGTCCAGACTGTAGTTCTTACTGATGGTCACAACAGGATAACCCATCTGGAGGGTCCAGCAGTCCATCACCTCCTTAATGTTGATGTCCTTCCCTTCCTTCTGCATGGCCTGGGGGGGGGAAATGGGGAATCAATTAACCAATTCACCAGTTAATCAGTCAGACATCGGTCTGTCGGTCAAATCATATCAAATGTTATTGGTCACTTTCACATATCTTACAGATATCGCAGGTGCAGCGAAATGCTTGTGTTTATAGCTCCTACAGTACAGTAATACATAATGCTTGTGTTTATAGCTCCAACAGTACAGTACAGTAATACATAATGCTTGTGTTTATAGCTCCAACAGTACAGTAATACATAATGCTTGTGTTTATAGCTCCAACACTACAGTACAGTAATACATAATGCTTGTGTTTATAGCTCCAACAGTACAGTAATACATAATGCTTGTGTTTATAGCTCCAACAGTACAGTAATACATAATGCTTGTGTTTATAGCTCCAACAGTACAGTAATACATAATGCTTGTGTTTATAGCTCCAACACTACAGTACAGTAATACATAATGCTTGTGTTTATAGCTCCAACACTACAGTACAGTAATACATAATGCTTGTGTTTATAGCTCCAACAGTACAGTAATACATAATGCTTGTGTTTATAGCTCCAACAGTACAGTACAGTAATACATAATGTTTGTGTTTATAGCTCCGACAGTACAGTAATACATAACGCTTGTGTTTATAGCTCCAACAGTACAGTACAGTAATACATAATGCTTGTGTTTATAGCTCCAACAGTACAGTAATACATAATGCTTGTGTTTATAGCTCCTACAGTACAGTAATACATAATGCTTGTGTTTATAGCTCCAACAGTACAGTAATACATAATGCTTGTGTTTATAGCTCCTACAGTACAGTAATACATAATGCTTGTGTTTATAGCTCCTACAGTACAGTAATACATAATGCTTGTGTTTATAGCTCCAACAGTACAGTAATACATAATGCTTGTGTTTATAGCTCCAACAGTACAGTAATACATAATGATTGTGTTTATAGCTCCAACAGTACAGTAATACATAATGCTTGTGTTTATAGCTCCAACAGTACAGTACAGTAATACATAATGCTTGTGTTTATAGCTCCAACAGTACAGTAATACATAATGCTTGTGTTTATAGCTCCAACACTACAGTACAGTAATACCTAATGCTTGTGTTTATAGCTCCAACAGTACAGTAATACATAATGCTTGTGTTTATAGCTCCAACAGTACAGTAATACATAATGCTTGTGTTTATAGCTCCAACAGTACAGTAATACATAATGCTTGTGTTTATAGCTCCAACAGTACAGTAATACATAATGCTTGTGTTTATAGCTCCAACAGTACAGTGATACATAATGCTTGTGTTTATAGCTCCTACAGTACAGTAATACATAATGCTTGTGTTTATAGCTCCAACAGTACAGTAATACATAATGCTTGTGTTTATAGCTCCAACAGTACAGTACAGTAATACATAATGTTTGTGTTTATAGCTCCAACAGTACAGTAATACATAATGCTTGTGTTTATAACTCCAACAGTACAGTAATACATAATGCTTGTGTTTATAGCTCCGACAGTACGGTAATACATAATGCTTGTGTTTATAGCTCCAACAGTACAGTAATACATAACGCTTGTGTTTATAGCTCCAACACTACAGTACAGTAATACATAATGCTTGTGTTTATAGCTCCAACAGTACAGTAATACATAATGCTTGTGTTTATAGCTCCAACAGTACAGTACAGTAATACATAATGCTTGTGTTTATAGCTCCAACAGTACATTAATACATAATGCTTGTGTTTATAGCTCCAACAGTACAGTACAGTAATACATAATGCTTGTGTTTATAGCTCCAACAGTACAGTAATACATAATGCTTGTGTTTATAGCTCCAACAGTACAGTAATACATAATGCTTGTGTTTATAGCTCCAACAGTACAGTACAGTAATACATAATGTTTGTGTTTATAGCTCCAACAGTACAGTAATACATAATGCTTGTGTTTATAGCTCCAACAGTACAGTAATACATAATGCTTGTGTTTATAGCTCCGACAGTACAGTACAGTAATACATAATGCTTGTGTTTATAGCTCCAACAGTACAGTAATACATAATGCTTGTGTTTATAGCTCCAACAGTACAGTAATACATACTGCTTGTGTTTATAGCTCCAACAGTACAGTACAGTAATACATAACGCTTGTGTTTATAGCTCCGACAGTACAGTAATACATAACGCTTGTGTTTATAGCTCCAACAGTACAGTACAGTAATACATAATGCTTGTGTTTATAGCTCCAACAGTACAGTAATACATAATGCTTGTGTTTATAGCTCCAACAGTACAGTACAGTAATACATAATGCTTGCGTTTATAGCTCCAACAGTACAGTAATACATAATGCTTGTGTTTATAGCTCCGACAGTACAGTACAGTAATACATAATGCTTGTGTTTATAGCTCCAACAGTACAGTAATACATAATGCTTGTGTTTATAGCTCCAACAGTACAGTAATACATAATGCTTGTGTTTACAGCTCCAACAGTACAGTAATACATAATGCTTGTGTTTATAGCGCCAACAGTACAGTAATACATAATGCTTGTGTTTATAGCTCCAACAGTACAGTAATACGTAATGCTTGTGTTTATAGCTCCAACAGTACAGTAATACATAATGCTTGTGTTTATAGCTCCAACAGTACATTAATACATAATGCTTGTGTTTATAGCTCCAACAGTACATTAATACATAATGCTTGTGTTTATAGCTCCAACACTACAGTACAGTAATACATAATGCTTGTGTTTATAGCTCCAACAGTACAGTAATACATAATGCTTGTGTTTATAGCTCCAACAGTACAGTAACACATAATGCTTGTGTTTATAGCTCCAACAGTACAGTAATACATAATGCTTGTGTTTATAGCTCCAACAGTACAGTACAGTAATAAATAATACTAGTTTTCAATCTTGGTTTCATCAGACCAGAGAATGTTGTTTCTCATGTTCTGAGAGTCTTTATTTAGTATTGTTATTTAACCTTATTTAACTATGCAAGTCAGTTAAGAACAAATTATTATTTACAATGACGGCCTACACAGTCGCTTTGTCATTATAAGGTATTCAGTGTAGATTGCTGAGGATTTTATATTTTTATCCATTTTAGATGTAACATAACAAAATGTGGAAAAAGTCAAGGGGTCTGAATACTTTCCGAAGGCCCTGCATCTGTTGGTCACAGATACAGTGCCTTGCGAAAGTATTCGGCCCCCTTGAACTTTGCGACCTTTTGCCACATTTCAGGCTTCAAACATAAAGATATAAAACTGTATTTTTTTGTGAAGAATCAACAACAAGTGGGACACAATCATGAAGTGGAACGACATTTATTGGATATTTCAAACTTTTTTAACAAATCAAAAACTGAAAAATTGGGCGTGCAAAATTATTCAGCCCCTTTACTTTCAGTGCAGCAAACTCTCTCCAGAAGTTCAGTGAGGATATCTGAATGATCCAATGTTGACCTAAATGACTAATGATGATAAATACAATCCACCTGTGTGTAATCAAGTCTCCGTATAAATGCACCTGCACTGTGATAGTCTCAGAGGTCCGTTAAAATCGCAGAGAGCATCATGAAGAACAAGGAACACACCAGGCAGGTCCGAGATACTGTTGTGAAGAAGTTTAAAGCCGGATTTGGATACAAAAAGATTTCCCAAACTTTAAACATCCCAAGGAGCACTGTGCAAGCGATAATATTGAAATGGAAGGAGTATCAGACCACTGCAAATCTACCAAGACCTGGCCGTCCCTCTAAACTTTCAGCTCATACAAGGAGAAGACTGATCAGAGATGCAGCCAAGAGGTCCATGATCACTCTGGATGAACTGCAGAGATCTACAGCTGAGGTGTGAGACTCTGTCCATAGGACAACAATCAGTCGTATATTGCACAAATCTGGCCTTTATGGAAGAGTTGCAAGAAGAAAGCCATTTCTTAAAGATATCCATAAAAAGTGTTGTTTAAAGTTTGCCACAAGCCACCTGGGAGACACACCAAACATGTGGAAGAAGGTGCTCTGGTCAGATGAAACCAAAATTGAACTTTTTGGCAACAATGCAAAACGTTATGTTTGGCGTAAAAGCAACACAGCTCATCACCCTGACCACACCATCCCCACTGTCAAACATGGTGGTGGCAGCGTCATGGTTTGGGCCTGCTTTTCTTCAGCAGGGACAGGGAAGATGGTTAAAATTGATGGGAAGATGGATGGAGCCAAATACAGGACCATTCTGGAAGAGACTGGGACGGAGATTTGTCTTCCAACAAGACAATGATCCAAAACATAAAGCAAAATCTGCAATAGAATGGTTCAAAAATAAACATATCCAGGTGTTAGAATGGCCAAGTCAAAGTCCAGACCTGAATCCAATCGAGAATCTGTGGAAAGAACTGAAAACTGCTTTTCACAAATGCTCTCCATCCAACATCACTGAGCTCAAGCTGTTTTGCAAGGAGGAATGGGAAAAAATGTCAGTCTCTCGATGTGCAAAACTGATAGAGACATACCCCAAGCGACTTACAGCTGTAATCGCAGCAAAATGTGGCGCTACAAAGTATTAACTTAAGGGGGCTGAATAATTTTGCACGCCCAATTTTTCAGTTTTTGATTTGTTAAAAAAGTTTGAAATATCCAATAAATGTCGTTCCACTTCATGATTGTGTCCCACTTGTTGTTGATTCTTCACAAAAAAATACAGTTTTATATCTTTATTTTGAAGCCTGAAATGTGGCAAAAGGTCGCAAAGTTCAAGGGGGCCGAATACCTTCGCAAGGCACTGTACCTTAAAAGAAAGGTAGGGCCATGGATTATAAAACCAGCCAGTATCTGGTGTGGCCACCATTTACCACATGCAGAGCGACACATCTTTGAATATATTTGATCAGGCTGTTGATTGGTGGCCGTGGAATGTTGTCCCACTCCTCTTCAATGGCTGTGTGTTGCTGGATATTGGCGAGAACTGGAACACTCTGTCGTATACGTCGATCCGGAGCATCCCAAACATGCTCAATGGGTCACATGTCTGATGAGTATGCAGGCCATGGAAGAACTGGGACATTTTCAGCTTCCAGGAATTGTGTTCAGATACTTGCGACATGGAGACGTCCATTATCATACTGAAACATGAGGTGATGGCGTTGAATTAATAGTACAACAATGGACCTCAAGGTTCTCGTCATGCGCATTCAAATTGCCATCAAATTGCCAAAATACAATTGTGTTCGTTGTCCGTAGCTTATGCCTGCCCATACCATAACACCACAACACCACCACCACCATGGCGCACCCTGTTCACAACGTTGACATCATCAAACCGTTCGCCCACACGACGCCATACACAGTCTGCCATCTTCCTGATACAGTTGAAACCCGGGATTCATTTGTGAAGAGTACACTTCTTCAGCGTGCCAGTGGCCATCGACGGTGAGCATTTGCCCAGTGAATTCAGTTTCGATGCCGAACTGCAATCATGTCAAGACCCTGGTGAGTAAGCACGTGGATGAGCTTCTTTGATAGGGTTCTGACAGTTTGTGCACAAATTCTTTCGGTTGTGCAAACCCTTATCAGCTGTCTGGGTGGATAGTCTCAGATGATCCCGCAGGTGAAGAAGCCAGATGTAAAAGTCGTGGGCTGGCATTGGTTTTACTATCCCCAGCACAAGGTGCACCTGCGTAATGATCATGCTGTTTAATCAGCTTCTTTATTTGCCACACCTGTCAGGTGGATGGATTATCTTGCAAAGGAGAAATGCTCACTAACAGGGATGTAAACAAATGTGTGCACAACATTTTAGAGGAATAAGCTTTTTGTGCGTATGGAACGTTTCTGGGATCTTTTATTTCAGCTCATGAAGGCGGCAGGGTAGCCTAGTGGTAACAGCGTTGGACTAGTAACCGAAAGGTTGGAAGTTCAAATCCCAGAGCTGACAAGGTACAAATCTCTTGTTCTGCCCCTGAACGGGCAGTTGAACCACTGTTCCTAGGCCGTCATTGAAAATAAGAATTTGTTCTTAACTGACTTACCTAGTTAAATAAAGGGAAAAAAGCATGAGACCAACACTTTACATGTTGCGTTTATATTTTTGTTCAGTATATCACAGGAGATTGGTGGCATCTTAATTGGGGAGGACGGGTTCGTGGTAATGGCTGGAGCAGAATGTGTGGAGTGGTATCAAATACATCAAACACTTGGTTTCCGGGTGTTTAATGCCGTTCCATCTGCTCCGTCCCAGTCGTTGTTATGAGCCGTCCTCCCCTCATTATCCTCCACTGATACAGATGTATATAATGGTGTGAAATAGACCGTATAGACCGTAGACCGAGAGTATATATTTCCGTGACCAAGCTACTTTGATGTTTTGTCGAGTGATCGATAAACTTACACAAACGCGTGTATTGCTTTCGCTGTAATACATATTTTCAAAATCTGAGACGACAGGTGGATTAACAAAAGACTAAACTGTGTTTTGCAATATTGCACTTGCGATTTCATGAATATAAATATTTTTAGTAATATTATTTGAATGTGGCGCTATGCTAGTCAGCGGTTGTTGATGACTATTATCCCACTAAAGAGATGGGTAGCATCAAGAAATTAATAGAAAAGCCTTTATAATGTACATATGAAGGTGTTTAGCTTTTTCGGGAGGCGAGGATATGAAGTTGGTTAGCTTGTCGGGAGGCGAGGATATGAAGTTGGTTAGCTTGTCGGGAGGCGAGGATATGAAGGTGGTTAGCTTGTCGGGAGGCGAGGATAGGAAGTTGGTTAGCTTGTCGGGAGGCGAGGATAGGAAGTTGGTTAGCTTGTCGGGAGGCGAGGATATGAAGGTGTTTAGCTTTTTCGGGAGGCGAGGATATGAAGTTGGTTAGCTTGTCGGGGGGCGAGGATATGAAGGTGTTTAGCTTGTCGGGAGGCGAGGATATGAAGGTGTTTAGCTTGTCGGGAGGCGAGGATATGAAGGTGTTTAGCTTTTTCGGGAGGCGAGGATATGAAGTTTGTTAGCTTGTCGGGAGGCGAGGATATGAAGGTGTTTAGCTTGTCGGGAGGCGAGGATATGAAGTTGGTTAGCTTGTCGGGAGGCGAGGATATGAAGGTGTTTAGCTTGTCGGGAGGCGAGGATATGAAGGTGGTTAGCTTGTCGGGAGGCAAGGATAGGGAGTTGGTTAGCTTGTCGGGAGGCGAGGATATGAAGGTGGTTAGGTTGTCGGGAGGCGAGGATATGAAGGTGGTTAGCTTGTCTGGAGGCGAGGATATGAAGGTGGTTAGCTTGTCGGGAGGCGAGGATATGAAGGTGGTTAGCTTGTCGGGAGGCGAGGATATGAAGGTGGTTAGCTTGTCGGGAGGCGAGGATATGAAGGTGGTTAGCTTGTCGGGAGGCGAGGATATGAAGGTGTTTAGCTTGTCGGGAGGCGAGGATATGAAGGTATTTAGCTTGCCGGGAGGCGAGGATATGAAGGTGTTTAGCTTGTCGGCAGGCGAGGATATGAAGGTGGTTAGCTTGTCGGGAGGCGGGGATATGAAGGTGGTTAGCTTGTCGGGAGGCGAGGATATGAAGGTGTTTAGCTTGTCGGGAGGCGAGGATATGAAGGTGTTTAGCTTGTCGGGAGGCGAGGATATGAAGGCGGTTAGCTTGTCGGGAGGCGGGGATATGAAGGTGGTTAGCTTGTCGGGAGTCGAGGATATGAAGGTGTTTAGCTTGTCGGGAGGCGAGGATATGAAGGTGTTTAGCTTGTCGGGAGGCGAGGATATGAAGGTGGTTAGCTTGTCGGGAGGCGAGGATATGAAGGTGGTTAGCTTGTCGGGAGGCGAGGATATGAAGGTGGTTAGCTTGTCGGGAGGCGAGGATATGAAGGTGGTTAGCTTGTCGGGAGGCGAGGATATGAAGGTGTTTAGCTTTTTCGGGAGGCGAGGATATGAAGTTTGTTAGCTTGTCGGGAGGCGAGGATATGAAGGTGGTTAGCTTGTCGGGAGGCGAGGATATGAAGTTTGTTAGCTTGTCGGGAGGCGAGGATATGGAGGTGGTTAGCTTGTCGGGAGGCGAGGATATGAAGGCGGTTAGCTTGTCGGGAGGCGAGGATATGAAGGTGGTTAGCTTGTCGGGAGGCGAGGATATGAAGGTGTTTAGCTTGTCGGGAGGAGAGGATATGAAGGTGGTTAGCTTGTCGGGAGGCGACGATATGAAGGTGTTTAGCTTGTCGGGAGGCGAGGATATGAAGGTGGTTAGCTTGTCGGGAGGCGAGGATATGAAGGTGGTTAGCTTGTCGGGAGGCGAGGATATGAAGGTGGTTAGCTTGTCGGGAGGCGAGGTGTCGGTGTCTGCGACGTGGCTGGTTTTCCCTTTATAATCCTTGATTGTCTGGAGTCCCTGCCACATACGTCTCGAGTCTGAGTCGTTGAATTGCGACTCCACTTCGTCCATGTACTGTCGTTTTGCCTGTTTTTTTTTGCGTTACAGAGGGCATAGCTGGTCAGTTTGTTCACGTTCATGTTCGAGGTCAAATTGACGTGGTTAAATGCGGTGGTTCGTGCTTTCAGATTTGGGCAAATGATGTCATCTATCCATGGTTTATGGTTTGGATAAATTGTAATCATCACAGTGGGAACAGCATCCTCTATGGACTTCCTGATGAACTCAGTGTATACATTGATAGTATTTTCCGAGGCAACACAAACATTTCCCAGTCCATGTGATCAAAACAATCTTGAAGGCATAGATTTCGATTGGTCAGACCAACAATAAACAGTCCTTACAATGGGTCCCTTCCTGTTTAAATTTCTGTCAATAGGAAGGGAGGAGCAAAATGGAGGCGTGATCTGATTTCCCGAAGGTAGGCCGGGGGAGGGCCGTGTAGCCACCATAGAACTATGGTTGCTTTTTTTCTCCAATTTCCTTTATTAAAGTCCCCAGCTACAGTCAATGCGGCTTCAGGATATGTGGTTTCCATCTTTCAGTGTAGTTCTTCGAGAGCCATAGCAGTGTTGGCTTGGGGGGGGGGGCGGGGGACATACACGGCCGTGAAGATGACCGAAGGAAAATGATCTTAGGAGGTAATGAGGTCGCCATTTGATGGTGATGTATTCCAGTTTCGGAGAACAAAAGGACTTCCTGTACCTTACCACCATGAGTAGTTCATCATGAAACATACAACTCCATCTTTTCTTTTTCCCGGAGAGTTCTTTCTTCGTGTCCGCGTGATATATGGAGAACCCCACAGGCTGACTGTATGGGGACGGGATATCCGGAGAGAGCCATGGTTCCACAAAACAGAGTACGTTACAGTCCCTGATGTTTCTCTGGAAGGAGATCCTCGTCTGCTTTATTGTACAGGGATGGAACGTAAGGACAATAATACACCCGGAAGCGATGGATGGTATGCAGGCCTCCTGACTCTGACTAAGAGCCCCCTCCTTGTTCTTCTTCTGCAGTGACGGTGTCTTGGAGCAACCCCCAGGATGAATGGAACTGCCTCAGGGAGTATAAACAAAGGATCCAATACAGGGAAATTGAATCTAAACGCTGGTGAGTGACCGCCGATCTAATATCCAAAAGTTATTTACGGCTGTAGGTTAATTATGCAAGAAACGTTTTGAGAAATAATGTAAGAAATAACACAAACAAAATACAATATACTGCAAAGTTGGCTAGGAGCTAGAAACAGGACGACCATGTCTGTTGCCACAATCTAGTACTATCATTCAGTCTGTCATTACCATCAGTACTATCATTCAGTCTGTCATTACCATCAGTACTATCATTCAGTCTGTCATTACCATCAGTACTATCATTCAGTCTGTCATTATCATCAGTACTATCATTCAGTCTGTCATTACCATCAGTACTATCATTCAGTCTGTCATTACCATCTAGTACTATCATTCAGTCTGCCATTATCATCAGTACTATCATTCAGTCTGTCATTACCATCTAGTACTATCATTCAGTCTGCCATTACCATCAGTACTATCATTCAGTCTGTCATTACCATCAGTACTATCATTCAGTCTGTCATTACCATCAGTACTATCATTCAGTCTGTCATTACCATCAGTACTATCATTCAGTCTGTCATTACTATCAGTACTATCATTCAGTCTGTCATTACTATCAGTACTATCATTCAGTCTGTCATTAACCATCAGTACTATCATTCAGTCTGTCATTACCATCAGTACTATCATTCAGTCTGTCATTAACCATCAGTACTATCATTCAGTCTGTCATTACCATCAGTACTATCATTCAGTCTGTCATTACCATCAATACTATCATTCAGTCTGTCATTACCATCAGTACTATCATTCAGTCTGTCATTAACCTCAGTACTATCATTCAGTCTGTCATTACCATCAGTACTATCATTCAGTCTGTCATTACCATCAGTACTATCATGCAGTCTGTCATTATCATCAGTACTATCATTCAGTCTGTCATTATCATCAGTACTATCATTCAGTCTGTCATTAACCATCAGTACTATCATTCAGTCTGTCATTACCATCAGTACTATCATTCAGTATGTCATTACCATCAGTACTATCATTCAGTCTGTCATTAACCATCAGTACTATCATTCAGTCTGTCATTACCATCAGTACTATCATTCAGTCTGTCATTACCATCAATACTATCATTCAGTCTGTCATTACCATCAGTACTATCATTCAGTCTGTCATTAACCTCAGTACTATCATTCAGTCTGTCATTACCATCAGTACTATCATTCAGTCTGTCATTACCATCAGTACTATCATTCAGTCTGTCATTATCATCAGTACTATCATTCAGTCTGTCATTATCATCAGTACTATCATTCAGTCTGTCATTAACCATCAGTACTATCATTCAGTCTGTCATTACCATCAGTACTATCATTCAGTCTGTCATTACCATCAGTACTATCATTCAGTCTGTCATTAACCATCAGTACTATCATTCAGTCTGTCATTACCATCAGTACTATCATTCAGTCTGTCATTACCATCAATACTATCATTCAGTCTGTCATTACCATCAGTACTATCATTCAGTCTGTCATTAACCTCAGTACTATCATTCAGTCTGTCATTACCATCAGTACTATCATTCAGTCTGTCATTACCATCAGTACTATCATTCAGTCTGTCATTACCATCAGTACTATCATTCAGTCTGTCATTACCATCAGTACTATCATTCAGTCTGTCATTACCATCAGTACTATCATTCAGTATGTCATTACCATCAGTACTATCATTCAGTCTGTCATTAACCTCAGTACTATCATTCAGTCTGTCATTACCATCAGTACTATCATTCAGTCTGTCATTACCATCAATACTATCATTCAGTCTGTCATTAACCTCAGTAGTATCATTCAGTCTGTCATTACCATCAGTACTATCATTCAGTCTGTCATTACCATCAGTACTATCATTCAGTCTGTCATTACCATCAGTACTATCATTCAGTCTGTCATTATCATCAGTACTATCATTCAGTCTGTCATTACCATCTAGTACTATCATTCAGTCTGTCATTATCATCAGTACTATCATTCAGTCTGCCATTACCATCAGTACTATCATTCAGTCTGTCATTACCATCAGTACTATCATTCAGTATGTCATTATCATCAGTACTATCATTCAGTCTGTCATTTTCATCAGTACTATCATTCAGTCTGTCATTATCATCAGTACTATCATTCAGTCTGTCATTACCATCTAGTACTATCATTCAGTCTGCCATTATCATCAATACTATCATTCAGTCTGTCATTACCATCAGTACTATCATTCAGTCTGTCATTACCATCAGTGCTATCATTCAGTCTGTCATTACAATCAGTACTATCATTCAGTCTGGCATTACCATCTAGTACTATCATTCAGTCTGTCATTACAATCAGTACTATCATTCAGTCTGGCATTACCATCTCGTACTATCATTCAGTCTGTCATTACCATCAGTACTATCATTCAGTCTGTCATTACCCTCAGTACTATCATTCAGTCTGCCATTACCATCAGTACTATCATTCAGTCTGTCATTACCATCAGTGCTATCATTCAGTCTGTCATTACCATCTAGTACTATCATTCAGTCTGTCATTAACCTCAGTACTATCATTCAGTCTGTCATTACCATCAGTACTATCATTCAGTCTGTCATTACCATCAGTACTATCATTCAGTCTGTCATTACCATCTAGTACTATCATTCAGTCTGTCATTAACCTCAGTACTATCATTCAGTCTGTCATTACCATCAGTACTATCATTCAGTCTGTCATTACCATCAGTACTATCATTCAGTCTGTCATTACCATCTAGTACTATCATTCAGTCTGTCATTACCATCAGTACTATCATTCAGTCTGCCATTACCATCAGTACTATCATTCAGTCTGTCATTAACCTCAGTACTATCATTCAGTCTGTCATTACCATCAGTACTATCATTCAGTCTGTCATTACCATCAGTACTATCATTCAGTCTGTCATTACCATCAGTACTATCATTCAGTCTGTCATTACCATCAGTACTATCATTCAGTCTGTCATTATCATCAGTACTATCATTCAGTCTGTCATTAACCATCAGTACTATCATTCAGTCTGTCATTACCATCAGTACTATCATTCAGTCTGCCATTATCATCAATACTATCATTCAGTCTGTCATTACCATCAGTACTATCATTCTGTCTGTCATTACCATCAGTACTATCATTCAGTCTGTCATTATTATCATTCAGTCATTGTCAGCCAGTCAGCCAGTCAGTCAGTCAGTCAGCCAGTCAGCCAGCCAGCCAGCCAGTCAGTCAGTCAGTCAGTCAGTCAGTCAGTCAGTCAGCCAGTCAGCCAATCAGTCAGTCAGTCAGCCAGTCAGCCAGTCAGCCAGCCAGTCAGCAAGTCAGGTACATTTCTAATGTCTGGGAAACCATGAGAGCTCACGGCTAAATGTGTTGAAACAGCATCGATGGAGTGGACTGAGGGGGAGAGGAGGAGAAGGGGAGGAGGGGAGAGGTAGGAGCTAATCAGGAACTTGGGGAACGCAGTCAGAGCGACTCGCTTTGACAGCTCACCACAGCAGCACTCGAAATCAGAGTGGTAAATTTGCAGCCTGCCGCCAATGCAGCACCTAGCCCGAGGAAAGAACCTCAGGCCAGGACCAAACTACAGAACCTCAGCCTGGCTCCCCCTGAATCCCAATACATACCCTAGGCTACTGTGTTCTCTCTCTCTCTCTCTCTCTCTCTCTCTCTCTCTCTCTCTCTCTCTCTCTCCTCCCTCTCTAATTTAGTGAACAGTTCAATGTGGATGGCTAAAGTAGTGCTGAAAGGAAGTAGATGGACATCCTATAGGAAGTAGATGGACATCCTATAGGAAGTAGATGGACATCCTATAGGAAGTAGATGGACATCCTATAGGAAGTAGATGGACAATAGATGGACATCCTATAGGAAGTAGATGGACATCCTATAGGAAGTAGATGGACATCCTATAGGAAGTAGATGGACATCCTATAGGAAGTAGATGGACATCCTATAGGAAGTAGATGGACATCCTATAGGAAGTAGATGGACATCCTATAGGAAGTAGATGGACATCCTATAGGAAGTAGATGGACATCCTTAAGGAAGTAGATGGACATCCTATAGGAAGTAGATGGACATCCTATAAGTAGTAGATGGACATCCTATAGGAAGTAGATGGACATCCTATAGGAAGTAGATGGACATCCTATAGGAAGTAGATGGACATCCTATAGGAAGTAGATGGACATCCTATAGGAAGTAGATGGACATCCTATAGGAAGTAGATGGACATCCTATAGGAAGTAGATGGACATCCTATAGGAAGTAGATGGACATCCTATAGGAAGTAGATGGACATCCTATAGGAAGTAGATGGACATCCTATAGGAAGTAGATGGACATCCTATAGGAAGTAGATGGACATCCTATAGGAAGTAGATGGACATCCTATAGGAAGTAGATGGACATCCTATAGGAAGTAGATGGACATCCTATAGGAAGTAGATGGACATCCTATAGGAAGTAGATGGACATCCTATAGGAGGTAGATGGACATCCTATATAGATGGACATCCTATAGGAAGTAGATGGACATCCTATAGGAAGTAGATGGACATCCTATAGGAAGTAGATGGACATCCTATAGGAAGTAGATGGACATCCTATAGGAAGTAGATGGAAATCCTATAGGAAGTAGATAGACATCCTATAGGAAGTAGATGGACATCCTATAGGAAGTAGATGGACATCAATAGGAAGTAGATGGACATCCTATAGGAAGTAGATGGACATCAATAGGAAGTAGATGGACATCCTATAGGAAGTAGATGGACATCCTGTAGGAAGTAGATGGACATCAATGGGAAGTAGATAGACATCCTATAGGAAGTAGATGGACATCCTATAGGAAGTAGATGGACATCCTATAGGAAGTAGATGGACATCCTATAGGAAGTAGATGGACATCCTATAGGAAGTAGATGGACATCCTATAGGAAGTAGATGGACATCCTATAGGAAGTAGATGGACATCCTATAGGAAGTAGATGGACATCCTATAGGAAGTAGATGGAAATCCTATAGGAAGTAGATAGACATCCTATAGGAAGTAGATGGACATCCTATAGGAAGTAGATGGACATCAATAGGAAGTAGATGGACATCCTATAGGAAGTAGATGGACATCCTATAGGAAGTAGATGGACATCCTATAGGAAGTAGATGGACATCCTATAGGAAGTAGATGGACATCCTATAGGAAGTAGATGGACATCCTATAGGAAGTAGATGGACATCCTCGGTATAAAGTGCAGGGGGAATTCTAAACGTAACAAGAAAGCGAGGACAAGAGAAACGTAAGACCTTAATTAAAAACGTGCGATTCAGAATCAGTTAGTTGGGTTATAAAACTCTGATGTTTTAAAAAGGAGAATTTATACATCAAAGACTGGACAGTTTGTAAAAATGTTTTCCAGGTGGGTGGTGTTGTGTAATATTGGCGAAAACTATGCAGAGGTGCCACCCTGAATAGTAAACTCAGCTTCTATATCTTCTCCTGTGTTGGTCAGACTATAATAATAATAATAATAGAGTTTGTTCAGTGCAGCGTAATCTCTAATCCCTGATCTGTAATCCAGGACCACCAAGGACCACGCGCTAAATACAAGGTAAGGGATTAGTAGTATTATTATTGACGCTGGCAATTCAGTCTGCTTTACAAATAGGACATTTTGTTCATGCTTCACCTGCTTTAGGATGACTAGATTAGCAGAATAAATATTATTTTTTTGGGGGGGGAGCAATAATAATGGGGGGGGACAATAATGATGGGGGGGACATTAATGATGGGGGGCAATAATGGGGGGGACAATAATGATGGGGGGGACAATAATAATGGGGGGACAATAATGATGCGGGGGGACAATAATAATGGGGGGGAACAGTAATGGGGGGGCAATAATGATGGGGGGGGACAATAATGATGGGGGGGCAATAATGATGGGGGGCAATAATAATGGGGGGACAATAATGATGGGGGGCAATAATAATGGGGGGACAATAATAATGGGGGGGGGGCAATAATAATGGGGGGGGGACAATAATGGGGGGGGGACAGGGGGACAATAATGATGGGGGGGGCAATAATAATGGGGGGACAATAATGATGGGGGGACAATAATGATGGGGGGGCAATAATGATGGGGGGGGCAATAATGATGGGGGGACAATAATGATGGGGGGACAATAATAATGGGGGGCAATAATAATGGGGGGGCAATAAGGGGGGGACAATAATGGGGGGGGACAATAATGATGGGGGGGGCAATAATGATGGGGGAGGGGACAATAATGATGGGTGGGGACAATAATGATGGGGGGGGCAATAATAATGGGGGGGCAATAATAATGGGGGGGCAATAATAATGGGGGGGCAATAATAATGGGGGGGCAATAATAATGGGGGGGAACAATAATGTCCGTCTGTGGTGAATAGTGTTGTCTGAACTGGTCGTAGTTTGACAGGTTCTCTCGTCAGATGAAGCACCGTCAGTTGTCTGGAAATCAGCCATCCTGCGGCTCCCGTTTTTTAAATGACGTTCAGCTTATAAAGCCTTCATAATGCCTCCATGAGCACTACATAAATGTGTTTGTTACAGAGCATCTATGACCGTATGTCATGCTTTATAAAAAGGGTTCACAAATGTGGCGCAACTTTGTGACATAATCACCAATGTCAAATGTGACATAATCACCCATGTCAAATGTGACATAATCACCCATGTCAAATGTGACATAATCACCCATGTCAAATGTGACATAATCACCCATGTCAAATGTAACATAATCACCCATGTCAAATGTGACATAATCACCAATGTCAAATGTGACATAATCACCCATGTCAAATGTGACATAATCACCCATGTCAAATGTGACATAATCACCCATGTCAAATGTGACATAATCACCCATGTCAAATGTGACATAACCCACTATGGCAAATATGATATAAACATGTGCTTTGTAAAGGGTCTCACTCTCAAAAGTGAAGTCCCGTTAGTCACATTTACACCGAATCTCATTCCCCGGACACTTCCTTGCCAAATGTGCAGAAGGTCGACAACTACTGTGATTATTATTATTGGACCATGCTGGTCATTTATGAACATTTGAACATCTTGGCCATGTTCTGTTATAATCTCCACCCAGTACAGCCAGAAGAGGACTGGCCACCCCTCAGAGCCTGGTTCCTCTCTAGGTTTCTTCCTAGGTTTTGGCCTTTCTAGGGAGTTTTTCCAAGGCCCCGTGCTTCAACACCTGCATAGCTTGCTGTTTGGGGTTTTAGGCTGGGTTTCTGTACAGCACTTTGTGACATCAGCTGATGTACGAAGGGCTTTATAAATACATTTGATTTGATTTGATGACCCAACACATCAAATGTGTCCTTCATTAGTTCGGGTTAAATTGTGGAAATGTTGAGCCATAATTATAATTTTGTGGCTGTGTTAAACAGTGACGACCAGAGGGAACGTTTTTGCTAGCTAAGGATGACACATACTTTACTCAGTGAGGCCACTCCCATGTAATTCTATGGTCCCTCCCACTCAGGCCAACTCTGAATGGTTGCTATGCCAGGTTTCTATGTGCTGTGTGTCCAATAGTCTTCCAGAGGCAAGTCACATGTTCCTCTGTACACATACACAACAATACATCGAGTCACACCGCGTGGTGCTGGGCCCGGTCGGGTCTTTGACACATAATCCTCGCCACCCCCCCCCCCCACTGAAAGATTAGCCATTAAAATGTGGGCACCATTGTAACAGGTTGTAATCAAACCCTGGTCTCCATGGGAACAGAGGAGGAATACCTGGTGAGGTAGTCTCAGGTTGGACTAGTCCAAATCATCTTGGTTCTGACACACACACACACACACACACACACACACACACACACACACACACACACACACACACACACACACACACACACACACACACACGCACGCACGCACACACACACACACACACACACACACACACACACACACACTCACACTTCGCATGTCCATCAACCGATTTAAATATCTCTCACACTCTCCAGTAACCTGTGGATCATGAGACAACCTTCATAGATCAGCAGAACATAAATAACCAGTTTATTTACCCTTTATGTAGTCTCCTGTAATACTTTATTTGAAGTGAGACACCCTCGGTCATGTATAACACATCTATAAAGACTCTATATCGCATGTCACAGAACTTACTTTGAAGTCAGACCCCTTTGGTCATGTATAACACATCTATAAAGACTCTATATCGCATGTCACAGAACTTACTTTGAAGTCAGACCCCTTTGGTCATGTATAACACATCTATAAAGACTCTATGTCGCATGTCGCAGAACTTACTTTGAAGTCAGACCCCTTTGGTCATGTATAAAACATCTATAAAGACTCTATATCGCATGTCGCAGAACTTACTTTGAAGTCAGACCCCTTTGGTCATGTATAACACATCTATAAAGACTCTATATCTCATGTCGCAGAACTTACTTTGAAGTCAGACCCCTTTGGTAAACATTTAAATATTTTTTAAAAAACAATATAAAACATTACGTTTCAAAAAAGTCCAGCAACGCAATTTACATGGAACAGTACGCCGGGCCCTGAATAACGTCGCTTTTCCCTGAGCGGCGGAGGAATGGTCCGTGCCTCCCTGCCTGCTGGAGGTCCTGAAGGGTGGGTTCCAACTTTAAAAGTAACAACAAAGAAAGTTAACAGGTCTGTGAGGAAAGGCCTTTGTCACTCCACCTGGAAATAAAACATTTCTGGATTGTATTATTTTATTTATTTAACCTTTATTTAACTGGGAAAGTTAGTTAAGAACAAATAGTTATTTACAATGACGGCCTACCCCGGCCAAACCTTCCCCTACCCCCGGACGACGCTGGGCCAATTGTGCTGCGCCAGAAAAACTCTGAAAGGGAAATGGGAAACTCCATTCGATTTGTATTATATTCATCTTTTATTTACAAAACTCATGATGTAAGTCGCTCTGGATAAGAGCGTCTGCTAAATGACTTAAATGTAAATGTAAATGATGTGACTATGAGCCATGGCTGTATCTATTATTTGAAATAACGATTGCGATATAGCTACAGTATGTAATCTAACTCAACACGTAACTTCTACAAATTCATTTAAATGACAATGAAATAAAGCTTAACTGACTGGTTTCCGGTGGTGTCACGCCCTGGTCGAAATATATGATGTTTATTCTTCATTTATCCGGTCAGGCCTGGGTGTGACATGGGTTATTGTGGTGTGTTTTTGTCTTGGGGTTTTGTGGGATGTCTAGCGTTAGTCTATGGCTGCCTGAGGCGGTTCTCAATCAGAGTCAGGTGATTATCGTTGTCTCTGATTGGGAACCATATTTAGGCAGCCATATTCTTTGTGTGTTTCGTGGGTGATTGTCCTTAGTGTCCTTGTTCCTGTCTCTGTGTTAGTTTACACTAGTATAGGCTGTTTCGGTTTTTCGTTTCGTTCTTTTGTTTTTGTAGTATTTGTATTGATTCGTGGTTACGTTTGTTCATTAAACATGGATCGCAATCTACACGCTGCATTTTGGTCCGACTCTCTTTCACCGCATGAAAACCGTTGCAGGTGGCACTACAAATGAGCATTTGATTATTTGCGAACTTACATCGCTACAGAAACACCGCTCACCAAACAACACAGTTCAGGGCGGACTGAATTAAAGGGCAACTACACTCAAAAATCTAAGTTTCTTAGAGAACTCTGAAGTCATTCCCAACGTGGTTCAAGCATTGTTGTAAACACAGAAAATCCAATTTTGTTGTTTTTCTATTTAAAAAATTGTGGGGGAAAATGGGGGAAATCTGAAACCTGGAAAAACAATGACAGAGAACAGAATTTGGAGAATAAATATTGAGTTAGGCAAAAAAATATAACCCGATTTTAAAAGGGACTGTCAAACATTTTTTGCTGTGTATGACTGCACTTTAGAGAGTGTCCTCCTGCAGCACAGCATTTTGGGGGAAGTTGAAGTCAGGTCCAATATTGGCTCTGCACCCAGGAGGGAAAGAGGTTGGGTTATCCTGGAAATGTTTTACAGAAATATAATATCATTTACGCAATTTACCAGAAGCTTCTATCCAAAAGAGCCTTTCAGTCATGAGCGCGTACATTGTTTTTTAACGTGTGGGTAGTCATGACAACCTAACCCACTATCCCGGTGCTGCGATGCTCTACCGAGATGCATGACGAGGTTATAATGCTTTGTGAATCCTTCATATGATGTATACGAACCTTTATGAAGCTGTGATCCTGCCACCCACTATAAAGCACAGCTTCATTTTTGACATAGTGGATTATGTCACATTTGACATTGCTGGTTATGTCACACAGTTACGACACACTTATGAAGCCTGTTATAGAGCATGACATACGGTTATAGATCATTTGTGACACGTGTATGTTGTGTTTAGGAAGGCTATATGAAGCCTGTTATAGAGCATGACATACGGTTACAGATCATTTGTGACACGTGTATGTTGTGTTTATGAAGGCTTTATGAAGCCTGTTATAAGCTGTACGTCATTTAAAAAGGGGACCGTTGATCATGGCTTTGAACACACAATACACACACCTTCTGTATCCCCTGAGACATATTGACAGGGTGGAGTAAAGCCAGGATAGACCAGCCATGCTGCCAGTGATCCTGGGCTTCCCTTCACTAAAGGCTTTGTGCCCGCTTCACGTGGCAGATTGCTGATGCAAATTGGTTCTCATGAATAACCCGATGGAAAGCTGTGAATATCAGCATTCATTGAATTAATTGGTCGTCACAGACGATTGATGAGGCGTTAGATGTGTCTAAGGGGACAAACAGAGTGAGAAGTGAAATCCTCTTCATCAGTCAAAGGTGTGCCTATCGCATGTCTTTAGTGCTCATAGTACTTCCAGTACTTACCCCTATAGGGGCAGACAGACAGATCATGACCTATTCATAGGGATACAATGGGTGATTGAAGTGGTGACAACAACTGTGAAATATCTGGGCTGCATGTTGCAGAGGATCTCGGCAGAGAGTATCGTTTCAAATGGCCAAGTATTGCACATCGTTGTAGTTCTAAATTATGCATTATTACCATTGAATTCAGCTCCCAGGGCTTTGTCTAGAGATATCATTACAGTAGTGGAGATGTGAGGAGAGAACTGAGGATGCTGGGTCCTTCATGGAGAGTGGAGATGTGAGGAGAGAACTGAGGATGCTGGGTCCTTCATGGACAGTGGAGGTGTGAGGAGAGAACTGAGGATGCTGGGTCCTTCATGGAGAGTGGATGTGTGAGGAGAGAACTGAGGATGCTGGGTCCTTCATGGACAGGGGATGTGTGAGGAGAGAACTGAGGATGCTGGGTCCTTCATGGAGAGTGGAGGTGTGAGGAGAGAACTAAGGATGCTGGGTCCTTCATGGACAGTGGAGGTGTGAGGAGAGAACTGAGGATGCTTGGTCCTTCATGGACAGTGGAGGTGTGAGGAGAGAACTAAGGATGCTTGGTCCTTCATGGACAGTGGAGGTGTGAGGAGAGAACTAAGGATGCTTGATTCTTCATGGAGAGTGGAGGTGTGAGGAGAGAACTGAGGATGCTGGGTCCTTCATGGACAGGGGAGGTGTGAGGAGAAAACTGAGGATGCTTGGTCCTTCATGGAGAGTGGAGGTGTGAGGAGAGTACTGAGGATGCTTGGTCCTTCATGGAGAGTGGTGTGAGGAGAGAACTGAGGATGCTGGGTCCTTCATGGACAGTGGAGGTGTCAGGAGAGAACTGAGGATGCTGGGTCCTTCATGGAGAGTGGAGGTGTGAGGAGAGAACTGAGGATGCTTGGTCCTTCATGGAGAGTGGAGGTGTGAGGAGAAAAATAAGACTGCTTGATGCTTCATGGAGAGTTGAGGTGTGAGGAGAGAACTGAGGATGCTCAGATTGAATGCTTTGACAACAAGGACGCCCACCTCAACAATTCTACGTGACTGATGGAAAGGTAGTCAAATGTGTGTCATGCAGATTCCAGTGATGTGGAGAGCAGCACAAAGCAATAAGACTGTTATTTACCAGACAGAACCCAGGTCCTGACTCTCTGTTATTTACCAGACAGAACCCAGGTCCTGACTCTGTTATTTACCAGACAGAACCCAGGTCCTGACTCTGTTATTTACCAGACAGAACCCAGGTCCTGACTCTGTTATTTACCAGACAGAACCCAGGTCCTGAATCTGTTATTTACCAGACAGAACCCAGGTCCCTAATCTGTTATTTACCAGACAGAACCCAGGTCCTGACTCTCTGTTATTTACCAGACAGAACCCAGGTCCTGACTCTGTTATTTACCAGACAGAACCCAGGTCCTGACTCTGTTATTTACCAGACAGAACCCAGGTCCTGAATCTGTTATTTACCAGACAGAACCCAGGTCCCTAATCTGTTATTTACCAGACAGAACCCAGGTCCTGACTCTCTGTTATTTACCAGACAGAACCCAGGTCCTGACTCTGTTATTTACCAGACAGAACCCAGGTCCTGACTCTCTGTTATTTACCAGACAGAACCCAGGTCCTGACTCTGTTATTTAGCAGACAGAACCCAGGTCCTGACTCTCTGTTATTTACCAGACAGAACCCAGGTCCTGACTCTGTTATTTACCAGACAGAACCCAGGTCCTGACTCTCTGTTATTTACCAGACAGAACCCAGGTCCTGACTCTGTTATTTACCAGACAGAACCCAGGTCCTGACTCTCTGTTATTTACCAGACAGAACCCAGGTCCTGACGCTCTGTTATTTAAAAGGCAGAACCCAGGTCCTGACGCTCTGTTATTTACCAGACAGAACCCAGGTCCTGACTCTCTGTTATTTACCAGACAGAACCCAGGTCCTGACTCTCTGTTATTTACCAGACAGAACCCAGGTCCTGACTCTCTGTTATTTACCAGACAGAACCCAGGTCCTGACTCTCTGTTATTTACCAGACAGAACCCAGGTCCTGACTCTCTGTTATTTACCAGACAGAACCCAGATCCTGACTCTCTGTTATTTACCAGACAGAACCCAGGTCCTGACTCTGTTATTTACCAGACAGAACCCAGGTCCTGACTCTGTTATTTACCAGACAGAACCCAGATCCTGATTCTCTGTTATTTACCAGACAGAACCCAGATCCTGACTCTCTTGTATTTACCAGACAGAACCCAGATCCTGACTCTGTTATTTACCAGACAGAACCCAGGTCCTGACTCTCTGTTATTTACCAGACAAAACCCAGGTCCTGACGCTCTGTTATTTAAAAGGCAGAACCCAGGTCCTGACTCTCGGTTATTTACCAAACAGAACCCAGGTCCTGATTCTTTAAATAGCCACCTTGATCACAGCTTTGCAAACTCTTGGCATTCTCTCACCAGCTTCACCTGGAATGATTTTCCAACAGTCTTGTAGGAGTTCCCACATATACTGAGCACTTGCTGGCTACTTTTCCGTCACTCTGCGGTCCAATTCATGCCAAACCATCTCAATTTGGTTGAGGTCGAGGGATTGTGGAGACCAGGTCATCTGATGCAGCACTCTCCTTCTTGGTAAAATAGCCCTTACACAGCCTGGAGGTGTGTTGGGTCATTGTCCT
>NC_088238.1:3886785-3904285 GCF_036934945.1 Oncorhynchus masou masou | reverse complement strand
CAATATAAAGTAGTTTTGAATTGAATTCCCCCTGTTGATTTTGGACAATAGCTTCTCCCTCCCCACAGGCAGTTAACCCACTGTTCTTAGGCCATCATTGAAAATAAGAATGTGTTCTTAACTGGTAAAATTAAATTAAATTAAAAAATATATATATATTGGTGACCAGTTCACCAGGCATGACTGTGAAGTCTATCGCTGTTGAGAAGAGAGTTGCCCAATAGTCCCTGACCTATATGTTGTTTTATACTGTATGTTGTTCTACAATAGAGACTATGCTGCAGCTGTGCTAGCGGGAGACAGAATGTGAGACAAGATAAATAGTTTCATCTGGCAAACACAACAACAACAAAAAAAAAACAGGTTCATTTTCGCATTTTCCATTTTGACATGTTCTGCAGGGTGCCAGTGGACAGTGTTGTGTTTCTACCCCTCGGCCAAGAGAGAGAGAGAGGAGAGAGGAGAGAGAGAGATAGAGGTAGAGGTAGAGAGAGAGGGGGAGAGAGAGAGAAAGAGAGAGGGAGAGAGAGAGAGAGACAGAGAGAGAGAGAGAGGGAGAGAGAGAGAGAGAGAGAGAGAGAGAGAGAGAGAGGAAGAGAGGAAGAGAGGAAGAGAGAGAGAGAGAGAGAGATGAAGAGAGAGAGAGAGAGAGAGGAAGAGAGAGGAAGAGAGAGAGAGGGGAAGAGAGAGAGAGAGAAAGAGAGGAAGAGAGAGGAAGAGAGAGAGAGAGAGAGGAAGAGAGAGGAAGAGAGAGGAAGAGAGAGAGAGAGAGAGAGAGAGAGAGGAAGAGAGAGAGAGAGAGAGAGAGAGGAAGAGAGGGAGAGAGAGAGAGAGAGAGAGAGAGAGAGAGAGAGAGCAATCAACATTCCATACCTCAGTCAGTTTGTTCCACAAGTCGTCTCTGCCTGCGTTGCTGTACATGTGTGTCATCAAGTAATCCTGTAAAGGGACAATGACATATTTTAGAGACAGATTGTTTTAATTTAACATGTCAGGCACAAATATAATATACCCAGCTTGACGGACAGCAGAGTTGCTTCTGGAGATTATTCCCCCTACACCCAGACAAATGCACAGCTAATCCCTTTCAATAGAATATCAATTTGATTTATGCAAATTATACCCAACTGGGAAGGAGAGATTTGTCAATGTGTTCTTATGTGACACCTCATGTAATAAAACAAAATAAATATTGCAGAATTGTCAAAACTCCAAGACCAAAAAAAATAAATAAAAAAATGTCCGTCTTACTCAAATTCTCTTCCCCAGTGAATGAGAAGCTTGGGAATTCTGCGTATCTTCTGAGTACATGTAGAGTGAGACATGTTGCCTGTCTATAGCCCAACGTCTGTGAGCAAGCCAAGCCAAGGCTGCTTTTGAACTATTTATAATGAGTTCCCAGTAGTCACAATGTACAGCCATGTTTCTGTGCCACATACCTCAACTAGAACAATGTCAGTGTATATCTTCACATAATTCACTGTAAGATTCCTCCAGCAACGCAGGTTTATAATCTTATCACACTGCCTATTCGGCTACTTCGCTATTTTGGATAGCATATCATTAGCAGGGAAAGAGACCTATCTAATCAAAGGCAGGGTGGTCAGCGAATTATGTACTCTTAAGTATTCTTTACAAGTTATAATATGAAATTATAATAAATTATAATTTATAAATTATAGCTGAAATTATGATATTTTGATTATCGTTGTTTAAAAATACATTTTTCTTAAGAACTATTCTCTCCGAACGACGCATTTCATGAATCCGCTGTGATGGTGGGCTCAAGGAAAGGCTGTAAGAGAGGGTCAACACAGCCGGCCAGCTGAGACAGCGAGACATCGGCAGGATTTAACAAGTTTGGTAGCTAGATATCCAGCCTGGTGTGGACAGCAAGGAGAGTTCAACAATGGGAATGAAGAAGAACGGAACAAAAGGAACATGGAATATCTGTTTCCTGATTCTAGAACTATGTCTCTCAGAGGTCTACTGATTATAGAACTACGTCTCTCAGAGGTCTACTGATTCTAGAACTATGTCTCTCAGAGGTCTACTGATTATAGATCTACGTCTCTCAGAGGTCTACTGATTATAGATCTACGTCTCTCAGAGGTCTACTGATTCTAGAACTATGTCTCTCAGAGGTCTACTGATTCTAGATCTATGTCTCTCAGAGGTCTACTGATTATAGAGCTACGTCTCTCAGAGGTCTACTGATTATAGATCTACGTCTCTCAGAGGTCTACTGATTATAGATCTACGTCTCTCAGAGGTCTACTGATTATAGATCTACGTCTCTCAGAGGTCTACTGATTATAGATCTACGTCTCTCAGAGGTCTACTGATTATAGATCTATGTCTCTCAGAGGTCTACTGATTATAGATCTATGTCTCTCAGAGGTCTACTGATTCTAGAACTATGTCTCTCTATAGAACTATGTCTCTCTACAGAACTATGTCTCTTTATAGAACTATGTCTCTCTATAGAACTATGTCTCTCAGAGATCTCCTGATTATAGAACTATGTCTCTCAGAGGTCTCCTGATTCTAGAACTATGTCTCTCAGAGGTCTCCTGATTATAGATCTATGTCTCTCAGAGGTCTACTGATTATAGATCTATGTCTCTCAGAGGTCTACTGATTCTAGAACTATGTCTCTCTATAGAACTATGTCTCTCTATAGAACTATGTCTCTTTATAGAACTATGTCTCTCTACAGAACTATGTCTCTCTATAGAACTATGTCTCTCTACAGAACTATGTCTCTCAGAGGACTACTGATTATAGAACTATGTCTCTCAGAGGTCTACTGATTATAGATCTATGTCTCTCAGAGGTCTACTGATTATAGATCTACGTCTCTCAGAGGTCTACTGATTATAGATCTACGTCTCTCAGAGGTCTACTGATTATAGATCTACGTCTCTCAGAGGTCTACTGATTATAGAACTATGTCTCTCAGAGTCTACTGTCTACTGATTATATGTCTCTACTGATTATAGATCTACGTCTCTCAGAGGTCTACTGATTATAGAACTATGTCTCTCAGAGGTCTACTGATTATAGATCTACGTCTCTCAGAGGTCTACTGATTCTAGAACTATGTCTCTCTATAGAACTATGTAAAAAAAAAAATAAAAAAAAAAATATCCCATTTAGCAGACGCTTTTGTCCAAAGCGACTTACAAGTCGGCTGGGGCCACTACTTTTTACATATGGGTGGTCCCAGTGGGAATCGAACCCACGACGCTTGGCGTTGCAAGCGCCATGCTCTACCGACTGAGCCACACAGGACCCTCTATAGAACTATGTCTCTCTATAGAACTATGTCTCTTTATAGAACTATGTCTCTCTACAGAACTATGTCTCTTTATAGAACTATGTCTCTCTATAGAACTATGTCTCTCAGAGATCTCCTGATTATAGAACTATGTCTCTCAGAGGTCTCCTGATTATAGATCTATGTCTCTCAGAGGTCTACTGATTATAGAACTATGTCTCTCAGAGGTCTACTGATTATAGATCTACGTCTCTCAGAGGTCTACTGATTATAGAACTATGTCTCTCAGAGGTCTACTGATTCTAGAACTACGTCTCTCAGAGGTCTACTGATTCTAGAACTATGTCTCTCTATAGAACTATGTCTCTCTATAGAACTATGTCTCTCTACAGAACTATGTCTCTTTATAGAACTATGTCTCTCAGAGATCTCCTGATTATAGAACTATGTCTCTCAGAGGTCTACTGATTATAGATCTATGTCTCTCAGAGGTCTCCTGATTATAGAACTATGTCTCTCAGAGGTCTACTGATTATAGATCTATGTCTCTCAGAGGTCTCCTGATTATAGAACTATGTCTCTCAGAGGTCTACTGATTATAGATCTATGTCTCTCAGAGGTCTACTGATTATAGATCTATGTCTCTCAGAGGTCTACTGATTATAGATCTACGTCTCTCAGAGGTCTACTGATTATAGATCTACGTCTCTCAGAGGTCTACTGATTATAGATCTACGTCTCTCAGAGGTCTACTGATTATAGATCTACGTCTCTCAGAGGTCTACTGATTATAGATCTACGTCTCTCAGAGGTCTACTGATTATAGATCTATGTCTCTCAGAGGTCTACTGATTATAGATCTATGTCTCTCAGAGGTCTACTGATTATAGATATATGTCTCTCAGAGGCAGTGCCTGAAGAGTTGGGAAAGGAAACAGATCTTGCAGCTTCTACTGTACACACCAGCACCACTGTATCCTACTAGTGTACACACCAGCACCACTGTATCCTACTACTGTACACACCAGCACCACTGTATATTACTACTGTACACACCAGCACCACTGTATCCTACTACTGTACACACCAGCACCACTGTATCCTACTACTGTACACACCAGCACCACTGTATATTACTACTGTACACACCAGCACCACTGTATCCTTCTCCTGTACACACCAGCACCACTGTATCCTACTACTGTACACACCAGCACCACTGTATCCTACTACTGTACACACCAGCACCACTGTATCCTACTTCTGTACACACCAGCACCACTGTATCCTTCTACTGTACACACCAGCACCACTGTATCCTACTAGTGTACACACCAGCACCACTGTATCCTACTACTGTACACATCAGCACCACTGTATCCTTCTACTGTACACACCAGCACAACTGTATCCTACTACTGTACACACCAGCACCACTGTATCCTACTACTGTACACATCAGCACCACTGTATCCTTCTACTGTACACATCAGCACCACTGTATCCTACTACTGTACACATCAGCACCACTGTATCCTTCCACTGTACACATCAGCACCACTGTATCCTTCCACTGTACACACCAGCACCACTGTATCCTTCTCCTGTACACACCAGCACCACTGTATCCTACTACTGAACACAACAGCACCACTGTAAATGACTACTGTACACAACAGCACCACTGTAAATGACTACTGTACACAACAGCACCACTGTATTCTAAATATACCTTGGCTATACTGTCTGTAGTATATTGATGTGAGTTGTGTGAATACCTTGTCTATACTGTCTGTAGTATATTGATGTGAGTTGTGTGAATACCTTGTCTATGCTGTCTGTAGTATATTGATGTGAGTTGTGTGAATACCTTGTCTATACCGTCTGTAGTATATTGGTGTGAGTTGTGTGAATACCTTGCCTATACTGTCTGTAGTATATTGTGTGCAGTGATCTGTGTTGTAAAATGTGAATGATGTTTTGTTGTCTTTTACCAATTGACCTTTAGTATTCAGACCCATTGAT
Source organism: Oncorhynchus masou masou (assembly GCF_036934945.1). Classification (NCBI taxonomy): domain Eukaryota; kingdom Metazoa; phylum Chordata; class Actinopteri; order Salmoniformes; family Salmonidae; genus Oncorhynchus; species Oncorhynchus masou. The sequence goes on along the minus strand of NC_088238.1, from coordinate 3,898,980 downwards.
CAGCCTGTTAATACGCTACACTGTCGCGTGGCGTACTGTAATGTGAGTCATTTACAGCAGATAGATGGGGCTGCTTCGAACAGCCGTTAGTACAGGGATTTGACTAAATTGGTAAGGCGATGTCTGGCTGTGAAGATGACTCATCGGGGTGTAATTACAACAGGCCCATTACATCCTCGGCCTCCTTGAATCCCGTGTAGAATCCTACCGGTGAGGGATATTAGTGTTGAACGGCACAAACAACTCAAGAAGGCAAGACTCTTCTGTTCGCTTGTCTCGGTCTGACTGATGATAACACACACAGCCAGGGTATTGGGTCTGACTGATGACAACACACAGCCAGGGTATTGGGTCTGAATGATGACAACACACAGCCAGGGTATTGGGTCTGAATGATGACACACACAGCCAGGGTATTGGGTCTGACTGATGACACACAGCCAGGGTATTGGGTCTGAATGATGACAACACACAGCCAGGGTATTGGGTCTGAATGATGACAACACACACAGCCAGGGTATTGGGTCTGACTGATGACAACACACAGCCAGGGTATTGGGTCTGACTGATGACAACACACAGCCAGGGTATTGGATCTGACTGATAACACACACAGCCAGGGTATTGGGTCTGACTGATGATAACACACAGCCAGGGTATTGGGTCTGACTGATGACAACACACAGCCAGGGTATTGGGTCTGACTGATGATAACACACAGCCAGGGTATTGGGTCTGACTGATGACAACACACAGCCAGGGTATTGGATCTGACTGATAACACACACAGCCAGGGTATTGGGTCTGACTGATGATAACACACACAGCCAGGGTATTGGGTCTGACTGATGACACACACAGCCAGGGTATTGGGTCTGACTGATGACAACACACACAGCCAGAGTACCACAGAACTAAATAGACCACCACAGAACTAAATAGAACTGAAGAGACCACCACAGAACTAAAGACCACCACAGAACTAAAGACCGCCAATAACATTACATCCCTGGACCCCACACCATCACCGATAACATTACATCCCTGGACCCCACACCATCACCGATAACATTACATCCCTGACCCCACACCATCACCAATAACATTACATCCCTGGACCCCACACCATCACCGATAACACTACATCCCTGGACCCCACACCATCACCAATAACATTACATCCCTGGACCCCACACCATCACCGATAACATTACATCCCTGGACCCCACACCATCACCGATAACATTACATCCCTGGACCCCACACCATCACCGATAACATTACATCCCTGGACCCCACACCATCACCGATAACATTACATCCCTGGACCCCACACCATCACCAATAACATTACATCCCTGGACCCCACACCATCACCAATAACATTACATCCCTGGACCCCACACCATCACCAATAACATTACATCCCTGGACCCCACACCATCACCGATAACATTACATCCCTGGACCTCACACCATCACCGATAACATTACATCCCTGGACCCCACACCATCACCGATAACATTACATCCCTGGACCCCACACCATCACCAATAACATTACATCCCTGGACCCCACACCATCACCGATAACATTACATCCCTGGACCCCACACCATCACCAATAACATTACATCCCTGGACCCCACACCATCACCAATAACATTACATCCCTGGACCCCACACCATCACTAATAACATTACATCCCTGGACCCCACACAATCACCAATAACATTACATCCCTGGACCCCACACCATCACCAATAACATTACATCCCTGGACCCCACACCATCACTAATAACATTACATCCCTGGACCCCACACAATCACCAATAACATTACATCCCTGGACCCCACACCATCATCAATAACATTACATCCCTGGACCCCACACCATCACCGATAACATTACATCCCTGGACCCCACACCATCACCAATAACATTACATCCCTGGACCCCACACCATCACCGATAACATTATATCCCTGGACCCCACACCATCACCGATAACATTACATCCCTGGACCCCACACCATCACCAATAACATTACATCCCTGGACCCCACACCATCACCAATAACATTACATCCCTGGACCCCACACCATCACCGATAACATTACATCCCTGGACCCCACACCATCACCAATAACATTACATCCCTGGACCCCACACCATCACCGATAACATTACATCCCTGGACCCCACACCATCACCGATAACATTACATCCCTGGACCCCACACCATCACCAATAACATTACATCCCTGGACCCCACACCATCACCAATAACATTACATCCCTGGACCCCACACCATCACTAATAACATTACATCCCTGGACCCCACACAATCACCAATAACATTACATCCCTGGACCCCACACCATCACCAATAACATTACATCCCTGGACCCCACACCATCACTAATAACATTACATCCCTGGACCCCACACAATCACCAATAACATTACATCCCTGGACCCCACACCATCATCAATAACATTACATCCCTGGACCCCACACCATCACCGATAACATTACATCCCTGGACCCCACACCATCACCAATAACATTACATCCCTGGACCCCACACCATCACCGATAACATTATATCCCTGGACCCCACACCATCACCGATAACATTACATCCCTGGACCCCACACCATCACCAATAACATTACATCCCTGGACCCCACACCATCACCAATAACATTACATCCCTGGACCCCACACCATCACCGATAACATTACATCCCTGGACCCCACACCATCACCAATAACATTACATCCCTGGACCCCACACCATCACCGATAACATTACATCCCTGGACCCCACACCATCACCGATAACATTACATCCCTGGACCCCACACCATCACCAATAACATTACATCCCTGGACCCCACACCATCACCGATAACATTACATCCCTGGACCCCACACCATCACAAATAACATTACATCCCTGGACCCCACACCATCACCGATAACATTACATCCCTGGACCCCACACCATCACCGATAACATTACATCCCTGGACCCCACACCATCACCAATAACATTACATCCCTGGACCCCACACCATCACTAATAACATTACATCCCTGGACCCCACACCATCACCAATAACATTACATCCCTGGACACCACACCATCACCGATAACATTACATCCCTGGACCCCACACCATCACCGATAACATTACATCCCTGGACGCCACACCATCACCAATAACATTATATCCCTGGACCCCACACCATCACCGATAACATTACATCCCTGGACCCCACACCATCACCGATAACATTACATCCCTGGACCCCACACCATCACCGATAACATTACATCCCTGGACCCCACACCATCACCAATAACATTACATCCCTGGACCCCACACCATCACCGATAACCTCCCCTGTCCTTCCTCCCCTATCTCTACCTCCCTCCTCCCGTCATTCCTCCCCTATGTTCACCTCCCTCCTCCCCTATTTCTACCTCCCTCCTCCCTATCTCTACCTCCCCTATCTCTACCTCCCTTCCCCTGTCATTCCTCCCCTATTTCTACCTCCCTTCCCCTGTCATTCCTCCCCTATTTCTACCTCCCTCCTCCCCTATCTCTACCTCCCTCCTCCCCTATCTCTACCTCCCTCCTCCCCTATCTCTACCTCCCCCATCTCTTCCTCCCTCCTCCCCTGTCTTTCCTCCCCTCTCTACCTCCCCTATCTCTACCTCCCCTATCTCTACCTCTCTCCTCACCTGTCCATCCACTACCTCCCTCCTCCCCTGTCATTCCTCCCCTATCTCTTCCTCCCTCCTCCCCTGTCATTCCTCCCCCTATCTCTTCCTCCCTCCTCCCCTGTCTTTCCTCCCCTATCTCTTCCTCCCTCCTCCCCTTTCTTTCCTCCCCTATCTCTTCCTCCCTCCTCCCTGTCCTTCCTCACCTATCTCTTACTCCCTCCTCCACTATCTCTACCTCCCTCCTCCCCTGTCCCTCCCCCTATCTCTACCTCCCTTCTCCCCTGTCCCTCCTCCCCTATCTCTACCTCCCTCCTCCCCTGTCCCTCCTCCCCTATCTCTACCTCCCTCCTCCCCTATCTCTACCTCCCTCCTCCCCTGTCCCTCCTCCTCTATCTCTACCTCCCTCCTCCCCTATCTCGACCTCCCTCCTCCCCTGTCCCTCCTCCCCTATCTCTACCTCCATCCTCCCCTATCTCTACCTCCCTCCTCCCCTGTCCCTCCTCCCCTATCTCTACCTCCCTCCTACCCTGTCCATCCTCCCCATACTCTACCTCCCTCCTCCCCTGTCCCCTCTCCCCTATCTCTACCTCCCTCCTCCCCTGTCCCTCCTCCCCTGTCCCTCCTCCCCTATCTCTCGTCCTTCCCTCTGTCTGTTTTACCTCTCTCCCTTCCTTCTAGCCCTCCCTCCTGCCACCTCACTCTCTCCACGCCTACTCCCGCACCTCCCCTACCTCCTCTTTCCCTCCCTCAATCCTTCCTTCCCCACATCTCTCCCTCTTTCCCTTCATCCTTCCTTCCCCACATCTCTCCCTCTTTCCCTTCATCCTTCCTTCCCCACATCTCTCCCTCTTTCCCTTCATCCTTCCTTCCCCACATCTCTCCCTCTTTCCCTTCATCCTTCCTTCCCCACATCTCTCCCTCTTTCCCTTCATCCTTCCTTCCCCACATCTCTCCCTCTTTCCCTTCATCCTTCCTTCCCCACATCTCTCCCTCTTTCCCTTCATCCTTCCATATCTCCCTCTTTCCCTTCATCCTTCCATCTCTCCGTGTAATAAAGCAGTGGCAGCAGCAGAGAAGTTGCGTCCTCCAGCCCTCAGGCTGTTTCCATTCAACTAATTCAGCTAAGTAGACACACACACACACACACACACACACATACACACACATTGCACTGTCTCTGAGGGCAGCCCGCTTCAGTATGAGTGGTAGTGACATCTCTCCCCTGTACCCCCAGGCCAAGGCCCAAACCAGCTGCCCTCCTGTCCTCCTCAACCCCTCTGAAGCCCACTCAGTGCCCAGCCAGGCTGGACAGATGGACAGATGGAGGAATGGAAGGAAGCAGAGCTCGTGGCATTGGACAAGAACGAGACATCCAGTAAAGGAGGTTAAACATCCCCTGATTCTCTCTCTCTCTCTCTCTCTCTCTCTCTCTCTCTCTCTCTCTCCCCTCCTCCCTCCCTCCCTCCCTCCCTCCCTCCATCCCTCCCTCCCTCCCTCCATCCCTCCCTAGGGCTGAAGGTCAATAGAGGAGCATGGTCCCTGGTGGGGGTCTGGTGTTGTCTGCCTGTCACCTCACATCACTGCTGTTGGGACAATGACAGATTCTGTTTATCATCACGTGGCTCAAGGTGCAAAAATAACACATCTTAATATAACAGTGTGGTAAACCAATCTAATACAGCCTTTTTTAATTTCGATGACAAAAGGAGTGCCATGTTCTCTTGTTGCAGGCTTTCAGCTTGACATTTTTTTGCGTCATAAGCCGGGAACACGTTCGACTTCCACCTAGTGAGGTAGAATTGATTAATGAGAGATGTCCGATGAACCCTCTGACTAAGCACTTTCTTGGAGAAAGTTCATTCGTTTGTCTTGCTATTTAGATATTTGCCAGGGCCATAAAGATGCAGAGATAGGAACAACCTAAAGACATCTTGCTATTTTACTCCAGAATCATACCAGCCTACAGATGTAGGATCTTTCTTTGATCACTCTTTTGTTGCTGAGGTTCCTAAAGTTTGCAATTTCCACTTTGAAATTTGAGACTTGATTTGCCCTGACGAAAAACGTATCAATCCCTACAAAACATTTCCATTAATTATAATCCATATAATAACTCACATTTCCTGTTGATGCAGGATAATTTCCTGTTGTAGCAAACTGGCTCAAATGAAGATCCTACATCTGTAGGTGTAGCCTACCTGCATGGCTATGGCATTGTTAAGTCACTGCTGCTTTCTCACCTGAAGCCAAAAAGAAGGGGATTCTTCTCTAATACAATTTAAAACTATAAACTACGTATGTAATATCTTAATTTGATCACTCTGTTTTCCCAGAAAATGTTCCTGCACCTCAAATTGTATTTGTCACATGCGTTGTAAACAACAGGTGTAGATTAACAGTGAAATGCTTACTTACGGGCCCTTCCCAACAATGCAGAGAGAAAAAAAAGAAAAACAATACAAACAGAAAAATTTAATTAAAAAATAATAAGGTGAGGAATAAATAAACAATGAGTAACAATATTCAAATGAGCATCGTGATTTACATAAATTCAATGAACACCTGCAGTTCTCTTTCTCTCTCGCTCGATCACACACCAACGCACTAGACGGGATGCATGTCCTAATACTGCAGGTCCTACTACTGAGACATTCACTAGACGGGATGTCCTAATACTGCAGGTCCTACTACTGAGACATTCACTAGACAGGATGTCCTAATACTGCAGGTCCTACTACTGAGACATTCACTAGACGGGATGCATGTCCTAATACTGCAGGTCCTACTACTGAGACATTCACTAGACGGGATGCATGTCCTAAAACTGCAGGTCCTACTACTGAGACATTCACTAGACGGGATGTCCTAATACCGCAGGTCCTACTACTGAGACATTCACTAGACAGGATGTCCTAATACTGCAGGTCCTACTACTGAGACATTCACTAGACAGGATGCATGTCCTAATACTGCAGGTCCTACTACTGAGACATTCACTAGACGGGATGCATGTCCTAATACTGCAGGTCCTACTACTGAGACATTCACTAAACAGGATGCATGTCCTAATACTGCAGGTCCTACTACTGAGACATTCACTAGACGGGATGTCCTAATGCTGCAGGTCCTACTACTGAGACATTCACTAGACGGGATGTCCTAATACTGCAGGTCCTACTACTGAGACATTCACTAGATGGGATGCATGTCCTAATACTGCAGGTCCTACTACTGAGACATTCACTAGACGGGATGTCCTAATACTGCAGGTCCTACTACTGAGACATTCACTAGACATGATGCATGTCCTAATACTGCAGGTCCTACTACTGAGACATTCACTAGACGGGATGTCCTAATACTGCAGGTCATACTACTGAGACATTCACTAGACGGGATGTCCTAATACTGCAGGTCATACTACTGAGACATTCACTAGACGGGATGTCCTAATACTGCAGGTCCTACTACTGAGACATTCACTAGACGGGATGTCCTAATACTGCAGGTCCTACTACTGAGACATTCACTAGACGGGATGTCCTAATACTGCAGGTCCTACTACTGAGACATTCACTAGACGGGATGTCCTCATACTGCAGGTCCTACTACTGAGACATTCACTAGACAGGATGCATGTCCTAATACTGCAGGTCCTACTACTGAGACATTCACTAGACGGGATGCATGTCCTAATACTGCAGGTCCTACTACTGAGACATTCACTAGACGGGATGCATGTCCTAATACTGCAGGTCCTACTACTGAGACATTCACTAGACGGGATGTCCTAATACTGCAGGTCCTACTACTGAGACATTCACTAGACATGATGCATGTCCTAATACTGCAGGTCCTACTACTGAGACATTCACTAGACGGGATGTCCTAATACTGCAGGTCCTACTACTGAGACATTCACTAGACGGGATGCATGTCCTAATACTGCAGGTCCTACTACTGAGACATTCACTAGACAGGATGTCCTAATACTGCAGGTCCTACTACTGAGACATTCACTAGACGGGATGCATGTCCTAATACTGCAGGTCCTACTACTGAGACATTCACTAGACAGGATGTCCTAATACTGCAGGTCCTACTACTGAGACATTCACTAGACGGGATGTCCTAATACCGCAGGTCCTACTACTGAGACATTCACTAGACGGGATGCATGTCCTAATACTGCAGGTCCTACTACTGAGACATTCACTAGACGGGATGTCCTAATACTGCAGGTCCTACTACTGAGACATTCACTAGACGGGATGTCCTAATACCGCAGGTCCTACTACTGAGACATTCACTAGACAGGATGTCCTAATACTGCAGGTCCTACTACTGAGACATTCACTAGACGGGATGTCCTAATACCGCAGGTCCTACTACTGAGACATTCACTAGACAGGATGTCCTAATACTGCAGGTCCTACTACTGAGACATTCACTAGACGGATGTCCTAATACTGCAGGTCCTACTACTGAGACATTCACTAGACAGGATGTCCTATTACTGCAGGTCCTACTACTGAGACATTCACTAGACAGGATGCATGTCCTAATACTGCAGGTCCTACTACTGAGACATTCACTAGACAGGATGTCCTAATACTGCAGGTCCTACTACTGAGACATTCACTAGACGGGATGTCCTAATACTGCAGGTCCTACTACTGAGACATTCACTAGACAGGATGCATGTCCTAATACTGCAGGTCCTACTACTGAGACATTCACTAGACATGATGCATGTCCTAATACTGCAGGTCCTACTACTGAGACATTCACTAGACGGGATGCATGTCCTAATACTGCAGGTCCTACTACTGAGACATTCACTAGACAGGATGTCCTAATACTGCAGGTCCTACTACTGAGACATTCACTAGACGGGATGCATGTCCTAATACTGCAGGTCCTACTACTGAGACATTCACTAGACAGGATGTCCTAATACTGCAGGTCCTACTACTGAGACATTCACTAGACGGGATGCATGTCCTAATAGTGCAGGTCCTACTACTGAGACATTCACTAGACATGATGCATGTCCTAATACTGCAGGTCCTACTACTGAGACATTCACTAGACATGATGCATGTCCTAATACTGCAGGTCCTACTACTGAGACATTCACTAGACAGGATGTCCTAATACTGCAGGTCCTACTACTGAGACATTCACTAGACGGGATGCATGTCCTAATAGTGCAGGTCCTACTACTGAGACATTCACTAGACAGGATGCATGTCCTAATACTGCAGGTCCTACTACTGAGACATTCACTAGACAGGATGTATGTCCTAATACTGCAGGTCCTACTACTGAGACATTCACTAGACGGGATGTCCTAATACTGCAGGTCCTACTACTGAGACATTCACTAGACGAGATGTCCTCATACTGCAGGTCCTACTACTGAGACATTCACTAGACGGGATGCATGTCCTAATACTGCAGGTCCTACTGCTGAGACATTCACTAGACGGGATGTCCTAATACTGCAGGTCCTACTACTGAGACATTCACTAGACGGGATGTCCTAAAACTGCAGGTCCTACTACTGAGACATTCACTAGACGGGATGTCCTAATACTGCAGGTCCTACTACTGAGACATTCAAATGGAAAAAAAACTCAAATCACACATCAACAATTGTCATTTTATATGGCTTAATAACACACGATAGATACTGGTCTAAATTATAAAATACAAGTGTATTTTTTTGTAGCCTATCAAAACAAATTTCCTGTTTTTTTTTTGAGAATATCAAATCCTCCTGATGCAAGTTAATTTGACTTCTGAGACGAAACTGGTCAAATTAAGATCCGATATCTGTACAAACACCAACTACACACCAAGCCTGTTGTAAACTCAGGAAGAATAGAAACATCCCTGTTCAGGACCCTGTCTTTCAAAGATAATTAGTGACAATCCAAATAACTTCACAGATCACAAACAATTAATGAACACGCACCTGTGGAACGGTCACAAAGACACTAACAGCTTACAAAATGGTAGGCAATTAAGGTCACAGTTATGAAAACTTAGGACACTAAAGGGGCCTTTCTACTGACTCTGAAAAACACCAAATGAAAGATGCCCAGGGTCCCTGTCCATCTGCGTGAATGTGCCTTAGGCATGCTGCAAGGAGGCATGAGGACTGCAGATCCAGGGCAATAAATTGCAATATCTGTACTGTGGGACTTCTATGACAGCGCTACAGGGAGACAGGACGGACAGCTGATCATCCTCACAGTGGCAGACCACGTGTAACAACACTTGCACAGGTTCGGTACATCCGAACATCACACCTGTGGGACAGATACAGGATGGCAACAACAACTGCCCGAGTTCCACCAGGAACGTACAATCCCTCCATCAGTGCTCAGACTGTCTGCAATAGGCTGAGAGAGGCTGGACTGAGGGCTTGTAGGCCTGTTGTAAGGCAGGTCCTCACCAGACATCACCGGCAACAACGTCACCTATGGGCACAAACCCACCGTCGCTGGACCAGACAGGACTGGCAAAAAGTGCTCTTCACTGACGAGTTGCGGTTTTGTCTCACCAGGGGTGATGGTCGGATTTGCGTTTATCGTGGAAGGAATGAGCGTTACACTGAGGCCTGTACTCTGGAGCGGGATCGATTTGGATGTGGAGGGTCCGTCATGGTCTGGGGCGGTGTGTCTCAGCATCATCGGACTGAGCTTGTTGTCATTGCTGGCAATCTCAACGCTGTGCGTTACAGGGAAGACATAACTCCTCCCTCATGTGGTACCCTTCCTGTAGGCTCATCCTGTCATGACCCTCCAGCATGACAATGCCACCAGCCATACTGTTCATTCTGTGCATGATTCCTTGCAAGACAGGAATGTCAGTGTTCTGCCATGGCCAGCGAAGAGCCCGGATTTTAATCCAATTGAGCACGTCCGGGACCTGTTGGATCGGAGGGTGAGGGCTAGGGACATTCCCCCCCAGAAATGTCTGGGAACTTGCAGGGGCCTTGGTGGAAGAGTGGGGTAACATATCACAGCAAGAACTGGCAAATCTGATGCAGTCCATGAGGAGGAGATGCACTGCAGTACTTAATGCAGCTGGTGGCCACACCAGATACTGACTGTTACTTTTGATTTTTCTCCCCCTTTGTTCAGGGACATATTATTCAATTTCTGTTAGTCACATGTGGAACTGTGGAACTTGTTCAGGTTATGTTTCTTTTTTTGCTGAGTTTAGGTCCACAGAGACGTTGAGCCTGTTGTAGTTCCACAGGCACGTTGAGCCTGTTGTAGTTCCACAGAGACGTTGAGCCTGTTGTAGTTCCACAGGGACGTTGAGCCTGTCGTAGTTCCACAGAGATGTTGAGCCTGTTGCAGTTCCACAGGGACGTTGAGCCTGTTGTAGTTCCACAGGGACGTTGAGCCTGTCGTAGTTCCACAGAGATGTTGAGCCTGTTGCAGTTCCACAGGGACGTTGAGCCTGTTGTAGTTCCATAGGGACGTTGAGCCTGTTGCAGTTCCACAGGGACATTGAGCCTGATGCAGTTCCACAGGGACATTGAGCCTGATGCAGTTCCACAGGGACATTGAGCCTGATGCAGTTCCACAGGGACGTTGAGCCTGATGCAGTTCCACAGGGACGTTGAGCCTGATGCAGTTCCACAGGGACATTGAGCCTGATGCAGTTCCACAGGGACATTGAGCCTGATGCAGTTCCACAGGGACATTGAGCCTGATGCAGTTCCACAGGGACATTGAGCCTGATGCAGTTCCACAGGGACATTGAGCCTGATGCAGTTCCACAGGGACATTGAGCCTGATGCAGTTCCACAGGGACATTGAGCCTGATGCAGTTCCACAGGGACATTGAGCCTGATGCAGTTCCACAGGGACGTTGAGCCTGTTCTAGTTCCACAGGGACGTTAAGCCTGTCGTAGTTCCACAGGGACGTTGAGCGTGTTGTAGTTCCACAGGGATGTTGAGCCTGTCGTAGTTCCACAGGGACGTTGAGCCTGTTGTAGTTCCACGGGGACGTTGAGCCTGTTGTAGTTCCACAGGGACGTTGAGCCTGTTGTAGTTCCACAGGGATGTTGAGCCTGTTGTAGTTCCACAGGGACGTTGAGCCTGTCGTAGTTCCACAGGGACGTTGAGCCTGTCGTAGTTCCACAGGGATGTTGAGCCTGTTGCATTTCCACAGAGACGTTGAGCCTATTGCATTTCCACAGGGACGTCTCAAATCCAATTAAATTTTATCGTTATTACATACTCTTGATCTAATACTTCCACAAAACAACACAACACACTGACAAGGTAAACCCTGCAATATTTTTTAATCAGATATTACAACTAAATTTGGAATACTCCTCTAACTAATTAATCCATGACGCAGCATGTTTAAATTGCTAACCCAGGAAGGATATCAAGAGGGTAGATTGCTTTCTCTGTATAATGGCC
>NC_088238.1:3784285-3881785 GCF_036934945.1 Oncorhynchus masou masou | reverse complement strand
ATCGTAGCAACAGTATTATGGGATGTTGAACACACTGTCCAATACTATTCTCAGGTCTGAAGGAGCCTGATCGTAGCAACAGTATTATGGGATGTTGAACACACTGTCCAATACTATTCTCAGGTCTGAAGGAGCCTGATCGTAGCAACAGTATTATGGGATGTTGAACACACTGTCCAATACTATTCTCAGGTCTGAAGGAGCCTGATCGTAGCAACAGTATTATGGGATGTTGAACACACTGTCCAATACTAATCTCAGGTCTGAAGGAGCCTGATCGTACTGTAGCAACAGTATTATGGGATGTTGAACACACAGTCCAATACTATTCTCAGGTCTGAAGGAGCCTGATTGTACTGTAGCAACAGTATTATGGGATGTTGAACACACAGTCCAATACTATTCTCAGGTCTGATATCTGGTTGTGTACATGCCAGAAGGGGTTAGATGGTTAAATGTAGTGGAAGACTAGTTTGTTAGTCTGAGCTGTATAAAGGAGCAATGTCCTTTTAAACAACCTCATGTGTATTGATGCATCAACTTCAACATCTCCATGTTGGAGCTCATAGCAAAGGGTCTGAATACTTATGCAAATAAATAAAGTTTTTATGTTTTTATTTTTTATACATTTGCAAAAATGTCTATAAACCTGTTTTCTCTGTCATTATAGGGTATTGTGTGTAGATTGATAAGGATGACTTTTTTTCCATTTTAGAATAAGGCTGATGGTTTGCGGCGGCAGGGTAGCCTCGTGGTTAGAGCGTTGGACTAGTAACCGGAAGGTTGCAAGTTCAAACCCCCGAGCTGACAAGGTACAAATCTGTCGTTCTGCCCCTGAACAGGCAGTTAACCCACTGTTCCTAGGCCGTCATTGAAAATAAGAATTTGTTCTTAACTGACTTGCCTGGTTAAATAAAGGTAAAAAATGTAAAAAATTTAAAAAGGCTGTAACGTAACAAAATGTGGGAAAAGTCCAGGGGTTTGAATCCTTTCTGAACACACTGTGTATATTAACGCATTCACTGCAAAGACCTGAAGTTAGACCATCAGGATCCTCACTAAATCATGCTGACTCTCAGCCTTCACTGCAAAGACCTGAAGTTAGACCATCAGGATCCTCACTAAATCATGCTGACTCTCAGCCTTCACTGCAAAGACCTGAAGTTAGACCATTAGGATCCTCACTAAATCATGCTGACTCTCAGCCTTCACTGCAAAGACCTGAAGTTAGACCATCAGGATCCTCACTAAATCATGCTGACTCTCAGCCGATATGACCTCGTCCCCAGGCTTAATGAATAAGAGCCGGCTGGTGGACGAGATTACAACCTGCCATGGTATTGGTGAGCATCAGGTCACAACATCAAGCCTCTAAGAAGATGCTGCTACCCGATGGAAGGATCGTTTCTGTTCCTTCCACCGTAAGGGAGACATCATACAATGCTCAGACTGTAGATTTAACCAAACGTAAAGAATTAAAAATTGAAACAGATATCATCGACGCCCTCCCCATTGCTGTAGGGTGCAATTACATCGTACAACTCCCACCGAGATACCTCTTCACCTCTCTAATCAAACATTTACACCCAGGAGCTCTTTGTAGTAGAATAAAAAAAAAGAATTGGGACATAGTTTGCCAACGCTAGCATAAATAGTGAGGTCTGATAACAGCTGGTTGGTTGTGTGATGTTCTGAGAGATCGTTCAATGATTCAGAGAGGAGGGTCATAGGAAGAACAGGACATAGGCCAGGTACCTTCTCAATAGATAGAACCTGAACAGTAGGACTGTATGTAATACAATAGGGAAAGTTCAAAGGAACTCTGGTCACTCATATATGTGTAACATACACACTCTGTTATTCGGGTTATTAACAGGGAATTTAGGATATTCCTTTGTTATAGTTAATGGTTATTTATAGTGAATTTAGGATATTCCATTGGAAAAGTCAATTGTTATTTATAGTGAATTTAGGATATTCCTTTGTGATAGTTAATGGTTATTTATAGTGAATTTAGGATATTCCATTGTGATAGTTAATGGAGAAACTTCAATGGAACTCTGTCACTCTCATTCCGTATTTAAATGTTTTGTTCTTGATACTAAAAGCCGTTTTGTTTACTGATTTAGAATATTCATTTAATTTAATCCAACAACTGTAAACAAATGACATACTCTGGACAGACTCAGACGCTCCTGGGACTTCCTGCGTCTTGGTATTTGCAGTCAGCTTGATTAAATCAGGGGATTCACACAGAACCTGGTTTGCTGTTTGTGTTCAACCAGATTAGAGCCTTAATCCTTGGATGGATCTGTTATACCAGGGGACTGGTGTCTGGTCACACATATCATACCATGTCACACCATACCATATCATACCATGTTACACCATACCATATCATACCATGTCACACCATACCATATCATACCATGTTACACCATACCATATCATACCATGTTACACCCTACCATATCATACCATGTCACACCATAACATGTCATACCATGTTACACCATATCATACCATGTTACACCATACCATATCATACCATGTTACACCCTACCATATCATACCATGTCACACCATAACATGTCACACCATAACATGTCATACCATGTTACACCATATCATACCATGTTACACCCTACCATATCATACCATGTTACACCATACCATATCATACCATGTTACACCATACCATATCATACCATGTTACACCCTACCATATCATACCATGTCACACCATAACATGTCATACCATGTTACACCATATCATACCATGTTACACCATACCATATCATACCATGCCATACCATGTTACACCCTACCATATCATACCATGTTACACCCTACCATATCATACCATGTCACACCATAACATGTCATACCATGTTACACCATATCATACCATGTTACACCCTACCATATCATACCATGTTACACCATACCATATCATACCATGTTACACCATACCATATCATACCATGTTACACCCTACCATATCATACCATGTCACACCATACCATGTCATACCATGTTACACCATATCATACCATGTTACACCATACCATATCATACCATGCCATACCATGTTACACCATACCATATCATACCATGTTACACCATACCATATCATACCATGTCACACCATACCATGTTACACCATACCAAATCATACCATGTTACACCCTACCATATCATACCATGTCACACCATACCATATCATACCATGTTACACCATACCATATCATACCATGTTATACCATACCATACCATGTTACAACATACCATATCATACCATATTATACCATACCATATCATACCATGTTACACCATACCATATCATACCATGCCATACCATGTTACAACATACCATATCATACCATGTCACACCATACCAAATCATACCATGTTACACCATACCACACCATACCATACCACACCATACAATATCATACCATGCCATAACATGCCATACCATACCATGCCACACCAAACCCTACCATACCATGCCATGCCACACCATACCATAACATGCCACACCATACCATACCATGCCACACCAAACCCTACCATACCATAACATGCCACACCATACCATAACATACCACACCATACCATACCACACCAAACGCTACCATACCATACCATGCCACACCATGCCATAACATGCCACACCATACCATAACATGCCACACCATACCATAACATACCACACCATACCATACCACACCAAACCCTACCATACCATACCATACCACACCATACCATAACATGCCACACCATACCATAACATGCCACACCATACCATACCACACCAAACCCTACCATACCATACCATACCATACCACACCATACCATACCACACCACACCACACCACACCACACCATACCACACCATACCATAACATGCCACACCATACCACACCATGCCACACCATACCACACCATGCCACACCATACCACACCATGCCACACCATACCATAACATGCCACACCATACCATACCACACCATGCCACACCATACCATACCACACCATAACATAACATGCCACACCACACCATACCACACCATGCCACACCATACCATACCACACCATAACATGCCACACCATACCATACCACACCATACCATAACATGCCACACCCTACCATACCACACCATACCATAACATGCCACCCCATACCATACCACACCATGTCACAACATACCATAACATGCCACACCATACCACACCATACTATACCACACCACACCATGTCACACCATACCATAACATGCCACACCATACCATACCACGCCATACCATACCACACCATACCATGTCACAACATACCATAACATGCCACACCATACCACACCACACCACACCATGTCACACCATACCATACCACACCATACCATACCATGTCACACCATACCAAACCATACAATACCATGTCACACCATACCATGCCATAACACACCATACCATACCACACCATGCCACACCATACCACACCATACCATACCACACCATGCCACACCATACCATAACACACCATACCATACCATAACATACCACACCATACCATACCATACCACACCATGTCACACCACACCATACCATACCATAACACACCATACCATACCATAACACACCATACCATACCATACCATAACACACCATACCATACCATACCATAACACACCATACCATACCATACCTTGCCACGCCATACCATACCATACCCTACCATACCACACCACACCATACCAAACCACACCATACCATACCATATCCTACCATACCAAACCACACCATACCACACCATACCATACCATACCCTACCATACCATACCATACCATATCCTACCATACCAAACCACACCATACCACACCATACCATACCATACCCTACCATACCATACCATACCATATCATATCATGCTGTGCTGGTGCTATTGGATGTACAGTATCCCACCTATATTAGACTGTATATGATTACAGAGCAGACTCTTGGACATATGGTGCAGGTGACATCAGTGTACCATTTGTTGGTAAAGCACAGCACATATACAGTACGTGAAATAGCAGTATAATGAGAGATAGAGAGAGAAAGAAAGAGACAGAAAGGTGACTTACATTGAGTCCTCTCTGGAACACCTGCTGCCCCATGACGTTAGCCAGCATCCTGATCAGAGCAGCACCCTGAGAGAGAGAGAGAGAGAGAGAGAGAGAGAGAGAGAGAGAGAGAGAGAGAGAGGAGGGAGGAGAGAGACAGAGAGAGAGAGAGAGAGAGAGAGAGGGAGGAGAGAGACAGAGAGAGAGAGAGAGAGAGAGGGAGAGAGACAGAGAGAGAGAGAGAGGGAGGAGAGAGACAGAGAGAGAGAGAGAGGGAGGAGAGAGACAGAGAGAGAGAGAGAGAGAGAGAGGGAGGAGAGAGACAGAGGGAGGAGAGAGACAGAGAGAGAGAGAGGGAGAGAGAGAGAGAGAGGGATGAGAGAGACAGAGAGAGAGAGAGAGAGAGAGGAGAGAGACAGAGAGAGAGAGATGGAGAGAGACAGAGAGAGAGAGGAGAGGGAGAGAGATGGAGAGAGACAGAGAGAGAGAGAGAGAGAGAGAAAGAGGGAGAAATGAAACAGTAGAAATAGGTTGAGTAACAATGTAACCAATGAGCTGTACATTACATTTGAGTTGATGCTCTTATCCAGAACATTTTACATGTGAAATTAGGGATAAGGGACATGCTCAACAGCACACTAGTTATGTAGCCAGCTCGGGATTTAAACCAGCAACCTTTCGGTTACCGGCACACCCCTAACAACCACTAGGCTACCTGTCGCCCAGGAGTATTCCAAAGGCTTACTGCAGTGCTGTCATGGTACAGGAACAGGAAGAGAATCAAGAAAACAAGGACGGATGTAGCAGTTCAGCTGTCCTACACTATAATATAAACCAGATCCAACTGAATGGGCTTTTTAGCCCATCCTAAGATACACGAGGATGAGTATGTCCCCTTTATTAAACCAGTGCTAATATCTATCATGTTGTTCATTTGAGTGTGTGAGAGAGACAGAGAGAGAGAGAGAGAGAGAGAGACAGAGGGGGAGAGAGAGAGAGAGAGAGAGAGAGAGACAGAGGAAGAGAGAGAAAGCGAGAGACAGAGAGAGGGAGAGAGAAGGAGCGAGAGAGACAGAGCGAGAGCGAGAGACAGAGAGAGGGAGAGAGAGCGAGAGAGAGAGGGGAGAGAGAGGGGGAGAGAGAGACAGAGAGAGAGAAAGAGAGAGAGAGAGAGAGAGAGAGAGGGAGAGAGATACAGAGAGAGAGAGGGAGAGAGAGACAGAGAGAGACAGGGAGAGAGAGAGTGTAAAAGATATGAGTTTGAGATAAAACTGCCTGGTGTATGTTGTGTGACTGACAAGGTAGGTAACACAGACGGACATGGAGAGAGAGGGGGGTGATGAGAGGTGAGGAGGGGTGAGGAGAGGAAATTCAGGGCTCAAGCACAGCCAGGGGTGAAAGGTGGTGCTCATCTCAAACTGATAGCCCTTGTACGTGAGGGAGCTGACGGACTGACCGTGGTGACAGGAAGCATCTCTGAGACGATTCTTACTACGCGGGAACATCGACAGGCCCAAGTCTCTACTAAACCGAGCCAGGCTCTCCTCTTGTCTCATCTCATCTCTATCGTCTCGCTGGTCCTGGCTGTCTGATGATTCAGAGATTTAGAGGGGAGAGGGGAGAGGGAGATGCCACTCGGATCCGGCCCAGACACGAAGACATGCCGACTGACCCTCACAAATCACCCAAACAGTCACTGTTACTAGCCAGCTACCACCCAGTACCCTGCCCTGAACATGACAGACCCTCACAAATCACCCAAACAGTCACTGTTACTAGCCAGCTACCACCCAGTACCCTGCCCTGAACATGACTGACCCTCACAAATCACCCAAACAGTCACTGTTACTAGCCAGCTACCACCCAGTACCCTGCCCTGAACATGACTGACCCTCACAAATCACCCAAACAGTCACTGTTACTAGCCAGCTACCACCCAGTACCCTGCCCTGAACATGACTGACCCTCACAAATCACCCAAACAGTCACTGTTACTAGCCAGCTACCACCCAGTACCCTGCCCTGAACATGACTGACCCTCACAAATCACCCAAACAGTCACTGTTACTAGCCAGCTACCACCCAGTACTGTTTTACCCACTTCATATGTTTACACTGTATTCTAGTCGAGGCTCATCCATTATACCTACTGCTATACACACCATCATATATAACTACTGTCTATACACACCATCCCATATAACTACTGTCTATACAAACCATCCCATATAACTACTGTCTATACACACCATACTATATAACTACTGTCTATACACACCATCCTATATAACTACTGTCTATACACACCACCCTATATAACTACTGTCTATACACACCATACTATATAACTACTGTCTATACACACCATCCTATATAACTACTGTCTATACACACCATCCTATATAACTACTGTCTATACACACAATCCTATATAACTACTGTCTATTCACACCATCCTATATAACTACTGTCTATACACACCATCCTATTATAACTACTGTCTATACATACCATCCTATATAACTACTGTCTATACACACCATCCTATATAACTACTGTCTATACTGTCTATACACACCATCCTATATAACTACTGTCTATACACACCATCCTATATATAACTACTGTCTATACACACCATTCTATATAACTACTGTCTATACACACCATCCTATATAACTACTGTCTATACTGTCTATACACACCCTCCTATATAACTACTGTCTATACACACCATCCAATATAACTACTGTCTATACACACCACCCTATATAACTACTGTCTATACACACCACCCTATATAACTACTGTCTATAGACACCATCCTATATAACTACTATCTATACTGTCTATACACACCCTCCTATATAACTACTGTCTATACACACCATCCTATATAACTACTGTCTATACTGTCTATACACACCATCCTATATATAACAACTGTCTATAAACACCATCCTAAATAACTACTGTCTATACACACCACCCTATATAACTACTGTCTATACACATGATCATATATAACTACTGTCTACACACACCATCCCATATAACTACTGTCTATACACACCTCCCTATATAACTACTGTCTATACACACAGTCCTATATAACTACTGTCTATACACACCATCCTATATAACTACTGTCTATACACACCACCCTATATAACTACTGTCTATACACACCATCCTATATAACTACTGTCTATACACACCATCCTATATAACTACTGTCTATACACACCATCCTATATAACTACTGTCTATACTGTCTATACACACCATCCTATATAACTACTGTCTATACACACCACCCTATATAACTACTGTCTATATACACCATCCTATATAACTACTGTCTATACACACCATCCTATATAACTACTGTCTATACACACCATCCTATATAACTACTGTCTATACACACCATCCTATATAACTACTGTCTATACTGTCTATACACAACATCCTATATAACTACTGTCTATACACACCATCCTATATATAACTACTGTCTATACACACCATTCTATATAACTACTGTCTATACACACCATCATATATAACTACTGTCTATACTGTCTATACACACCATCCTATATAACTACTGTCTATACACACCATCCTATATAACTACTGTCTATACACACCATCCTATATAACTACTGTCTATACACACCATCCTATATAACTACTGTCTATACACACCATCCTATATAACTACTGTCTATACTGTCTATACACAACATCCTATATAACTACTGTCTATACACACCATCCTATATAACTACTGTCTATACACACCATCCTATATAACTACTGTCTATACACACCATCCTATATAACTACTGTCTATACTGTCTATACACAACATCCTATATAACTACTGTCTATACACACCATCCTATATATAACTACTGTCTACACACACCATCCCATATAACTACTGTCTATACACACCTCCCTATATAACTACTGTCTATACACACAGTCCTATATAACTACTGTCTATACACACCATCCTATATAACTACTGTCTATACACACCACCCTATATAACTACTGTCTATACACACCATCCTATATAACTACTGTCTATACACACCATCCTATATAACTACTGTCTATACACACCATCCTATATAACTACTGTCTATACTGTCTATACACACCATCCTATATAACTACTGTCTATACACACCATCCTATATAACTACTGTCTATACACACCATCCTATATAACTACTGTCTATACACACCATCCTATATAACTACTGTCTATACTGTCTATACACAACATCCTATATAACTACTGTCTATACACACCATCCTATATATAACTACTGTCTATACACACCATTCTATATAACTACTGTCTATACACACCATCATATATAACTACTGTCTATACTGTCTATACACACCATCCTATATAACTACTGTCTATACTGTATATACACACCATCCTATATAACTACTGTCTATACTGTGTATACACACCATCCTATATAACTACTGTCTATACACACCATCCTATTTAACTACTGTCTATACTGTCTATACACACCCTCCTATATAACTACTGTCTATACACACCATCCTATATAACTACTGTCTATACACACCACCCTATATAACTACTGTCTATACACACCACCCTATATAACTACTGTCTATACACACCATACTATATAACTACTATCTATACTGTCTATACACACCCTCCTATATAACTACTGTCTATACACACCATCCTATATAACTACTGTCTATACACACCATCCTATATATAACAACTGTCTATAAACACCATCCTAAATAACTACTGTCTATACACACCACCCTATATAACTACTGTCTATACACATGATAATATATAACTACTGTCTACACACACCATCCCATATAACTACTGTCTATACACACCATCCTATATAACTACTGTCTATACACACCATCCTATATAACTACTGTCTATACACACCATCCTATATAACTACTGTCAATACACACCACCCTATATAACTACTGTCTATACACACAGTCCTATATAACTACTGTCTATACACACCATACTATATAACTACTCTCTATACACACCATCCTATATAACTACTGTCTATACACACCATACTATATAACTACTCTCTATACACACCATCCTATATAACTACTGTCTATACACACCATCCTATATAACTACTGTCTATACACACCATCTTATATAACTACTGTCTATACACACCATCCTATATAACTACTGTCTATACACACCATTCTATATAACTACTCTCTATACACACCATCCTATATAACTACTGTCTATACACACCATCTTATACAACTGCTGTCTATACACACCATCCTATATAACTACTGTCTATACACACCATCCTATATAACGACTGGCTGTACACACCATCCTATATAACTACTGTCTATACACACCATCCTATTATAACTACTGTCTATACATACCATCCTATATAACTACTGTCTATCCACACCATCCTATATAACTACGGTCTATATTGTCTATACACACCACCCTATATAACTACTGTCTATACACACCATACCATAATAACTACTTTATATACACACCATCCTATATAACTACTGTCTATACACACCATCTTATATAACTACTGTCTATACACACCATCCTATATAACTACTGTCTATACACACCATCCTATATAACTACTGTCTATACACACCATTCTATATAACTACTGTCTATACTGTCTATACACACGATCCTATACAACTACTGTCTATACACACCATCCTGTATAACTACTGTCTATACATACCATCATATACAACTACTGTCTATACACACCATCCTATATAACTACTGTCTATACTGTCTATACACACCATCCTATATAACTACTGTCTATACACACAGTTCTATATAACTACTGTCTATACACACCATCCTATATAACTACTGTCTATACACACCTACCTATATAACTACTGTCTATACTGTCTATACACACCATCCTATATAACTACTGTCTATACACACCATTCTATATAACTACTGTCTATACACACCATCCTATATAACTACTGTCTATACACACCATCTTATATAACTACTGTCTATACACACAATTCTATATAACTACTGTCTATACACACCATTCTATATAACTACTGTCTATACACACCATCCTTTATAACTACTGTCTATACACACCATCCTATATAACTACTGTCTATACACACCATTCTATATAACTACTGTCTATACTGTCTATACACACCATCCTATATAACTACTGTCTATACACACCATCCTATATAACTACTGTCTATACACACTATCCTATATAACTACTGTCTATACACACCATCCTACATAACTACTGTCTATACATACCATCCTATATAACTACTGTCTATACACACCATCCTATATAACTACTGTCTATACACACCATCTTATATAACTACTGTCTATACACACCATCCTATATAACTACTGTCTACACACACCATCCTATATAACTACTGTCTATACACACCATCCTAAATAACTACTGGCTATACACAGCATCCTATATAACTACTGTCTATACTGTCTATACACACCATCCTATATAACTACTGTCTATACTGTCTATACACACCATCCTATATAACTACTGTCTATACACACCATTCTATATAACTACTGTCTATACACACCATTCTATATATCTACTGTCTATACACACCATCCTATATAACTACTGTCTATACACACCATTCTATATAACTACTGTCTATACTGTCTATACACACCATCCTATATAACTACTGTCTACACACCATCCTATATAACTACTGTCTATACATACCATCCTATTTAACTACTGTCTATACACACCATCCTATATAACTACTGTCTATACACACCATCCTATATAACTACTGTCTATACACACCATCCTATATATAACAACTGTCTATAAACACCATCATATATAACTACTGTCTATACACACCATCCTATATAACTACTCTCTATACACACCATCTTATATAACTACTGTCTATACACACCATCCTATATAACTACTGTCTATACACACCATCATATATAACTACTGTCTATACTGTCTATACACACCATCCTATATAACTACTGTCTATACTGTCTATACACACCATCCTATATAACTACTGTCTATACTGTGTATACACACCATCCTATATAACTACTGTCTATACACACCATCCTATTTAACTACTGTCTATAATGTCTATACACACCCTCCTATATAACTACTGTCTATACACACCATTCTGTATAACTACTGTCTATACACACCACCCTATATAACTACTGTCTATACACACCACCCTATATAACTACTGTCTATACACACCATACTATATAACTACTATCTATACTGTCTATACACACCCTCCTATATAACTACTGTCTATACACACCATCCTATATAACTACTGTCTATACACACCATCCTATATATAACAACTGTCTATAAACACCATCCTAAATAACTACTGTCTATACACACCACCCTATATAACTACTGTCTATACACATGATAATATATAACTACTGTCTACACACACCATCCCATATAACTACTGTCTATACACACCATCCTATATAACTACTGTCTATACACACCATCCTATATAACTACTGTCTATACACACCATCCTATATAACTACTGTCAATACACACCACCCTATATAACTACTGTCTATACACACAGTCCTATATAACTACTGTCTATACACACCATACTATATAACTACTCTCTATACACACCATCCTATATAACTACTGTCTATACACACCATCTTATATAACTACTGTCTATACACACCATCCTATATAACTACTGTCTATACACACCATTCTATATAACTACTCTCTATACACACCATCCTATATAACTACTGTCTATACACACCATCTTATACAACTGCTGTCTATACACACCATCCTATATAACTACTGTCTATACACACCATCCTATATAACGACTGGCTGTAAACACCATCCTATATAACTACTGTCTATACACACCATCCTATTATAACTACTGTCTATACATACCATCCTATATAACTACTGTCTATCCACACCATCCTATATAACTACGGTCTATATTGTCTATACACACCACCCTATATAACTACTGTCTATACACACCATACCATAATATCTACTGTATATACACACCATCCTATATAACTACTGTCTATACACACCATCTTATATAACTACTGTCTATACACACCATCCTATATAACTACTGTCTATACACACCATCCTATATAACTACTGTCTATACACACCATTCTATATAACTACTGTCTATACTGTCTATACACACGATCCTATACAACTACTGTCTATACACACCATCCTGTATAACTACTGTCTATACATACCATCATATACAACTACTGTCTATACACACCATCCTATATAACTACTGTCTATACTGTCTATACACACCATCCTATATAACTACTGTCTATACACACAGTTCTATATAACTACTGTCTATACACACCATCCTATATAACTACTGTCTATACACATCTTCCTATATAACTACTGTCTATACTGTCTATACACACCATCCTATATAACTACTGTCTATACACACCATTCTATATAACTACTGTCTATACACACCATCCTATATAACTACTGTCTATACACACCATCTTATATAACTACTGTCTATACACACAATTCTATATAACTACTGTCTATACACACCATTCTATATAACTACTGTCTATACACACCATCCTTTATAACTACTGTCTATACACACCATCCTATATAACTACTGTCTATACACACCATCCTATATAACTACTGTCTATACTGTCTATACACACCATCCTATATAACTACTGTCTATACACACCATCCTATATAACTACTGTCTATACACACCATCCTATATAACTACTGTCTATACACACCATCCTATATAACTACTGTCTATACTGTCTATACACAACATCCTATATAACTACTGTCTATACACACCATCCTATATATAACTACTGTCTATACACACCATCCTATATAACTACTGTCTATACTGTCTATACACACCATCCTATATAACTACTGTCTATACTGTGTATACACACCATCCTATATAACTACTGTCTATACACACCATCCTATTTAACTACTGTCTATACTGTCTATACACACCCTCCTATATAACTACTGTCTATACACACCATCCTGTTATAACTACTGTCTATACACACCACCCTATATAACTACTGTCTATACACACCACCCTATATAACTACTGTCTATACACACCATACTATATAACTACTATCTATACTGTCTATACACACCCTCCTATATAACTACTGTCTATACACACCATCCTATATAACTACTGTCTATACACACCATCCTATATATAACAACTGTCTATAAACACCATCCTAAATAACTACTGTCTATACACACCACCCTATATAACTACTGTCTATACACATGATAATATATAACTACTGTCTACACACACCATCCCATATAACTACTGTCTATACACACCATCCTATATAACTACTGTCTATACACACCATCCTATATAACTACTGTCTATACACACCATCCTATATAACTACTCTCTATACACACCATCCTATATAACTACTGTCTATACACACCATACTATATAACTACTCTCTATACACACCATACTATATAACTACTCTCTATACACACCATCCTATATAACTACTGTCTATACACACCATACTATATAACTACTCTCTATACACACCATCCTATATAACTACTGTCTATACACACCATCTTATATAACTACTGTCTATACACACCATCCTATATAACTACTGTCTATACACACCATTCTATATAACTACTCTCTATACACACCATCCTATATAACTACTGTCTATACACACCATCTTATACAACTGCTGTCTATACACACCATCCTATATAACTACTGTCTATACACACCATCCTATATAACGACTGGCTGTAGACACCATCCTATATAACTACTGTCTATACACACCATCCTATTATAACTACTGTCTATACATACCATCCTATATAACTACTGTCTATCCACACCATCCTATATAACTACGGTCTATATTGTCTATACACACCACCCTATATAACTACTGTCTATACACACCATACCATAATAACTACTGTATATACACACCATCCTATATAACTACTGTCTATACACACCATCTTATATAACTACTGTCTATACACACCATCCTATATAACTACTGTCTATACACACCATCCTATATAACTACTGTCTATACACACCATTCTATATAACTACTGTCTATACTGTCTATACACACGATCCTATACAACTACTGTCTATACACACCATCCTGTATAACTACTGTCTATACATACCATCATATACAACTACTGTCTATACACACCATCCTATATAACTACTGTCTATACTGTCTATACACACCATCCTATATAACTACTGTCTATACACACAGTTCTATATAACTACTGTCTATACACACCATCCTATATAACTACTGTCTATACACACCTTCCTATATAACTACTGTCTATACTGTCTATACACACCATCCTATATAACTACTGTCTATACACACCATTCTATATAACTACTGTCTATACACACCATCCTCTATAACTACTGTCTATACACACCATCTTATATAACTACTGTCAATACACACAATTCTATATAACTACTGTCTATACACACCATTCTATATAACTACTGTCTATACACACCATCCTTTATAACTACTGTCTATACACACCATCCTATATAACTACTGTCTATACACACCATTCTATATAACTACTGTCTATACTGTCTATACACACCATCCTATATAACTACTGTCTATACACACCATCCTATATAACTACTGTCTATACACACCATCCTATATAACTACTGTCTATACACACTATCCTATATAACTACTGTCTATACACACCATCCTATATAACTACTGTCTATACATACCATCCTATATAACTACTGTCTATACACACCATCCTATATAACTACTGTCTATACACACCATCTTATATAACTACTGTCTATACACACCATCCTATATAACTACTGTCTACACACACCATCCTATATAACTACTGTCTATACACACCATCCTAAATAACTACTGGCTATACACAGCATCCTATATAACTACTGCCTATACTGTCTATACACACCATCCTATATAACTACTGTCTATACTGTCTATACACACCATCCTATATAACTACTGTCTATACACACCATTCTATATAACTACTGTCTATACACACCATTCTATATATCTACTGTCTATACAAACCATCCTATATAACTACTGTCTATACACACCATTCTATATAACTACTGTCTATACTGTCTATACACACCATCCTATATAACTACTGTCTACACACCATCCTATATAACTACTGTCTATACATACCATCCTATTTAACTACTGTCTATACACACCATCCTATATAACTACTGTCTATACACACCATCCTATATAACTACTGTCTATACACACCATCCTATATATAACAACTGTCTATAAACACCATCATATATAACTACTGTCTATACACACCATCCTATATAACTACTCTCTATACACACCATCTTATATAACTACTGTCTATACACACCATCCTATATAACTACTGTCTATACACACCATCATATATAACTACTGTCTATACTGTCTATACACACCATCCTATATAACTACTGTCTATACTGTCTATACACACCATCCTATATAACTACTGTCTATACTGTGTATACACACCATCCTATATAACTACTGTCTATACACACCATCCTATTTAACTACTGTCTATAATGTCTATACACACCCTCCTATATAACTACTGTCTATACACACCATCCTATATAACTACTGTCTATACACACCACCCTATATAACTACTGTCTATACACACCACCCTATATAACTACTGTCTATACACACCATACTATATAACTACTATCTATACTGTCTATACACACCCTCCTATATAACTACTGTCTATACACACCATCCTATATAACTACTGTCTATACACACCATCCTATATATAACAACTGTCTATAAACACCATCCTAAATAACTACTGTCTATACACA
The DNA here is from genome assembly GCF_036934945.1 of Oncorhynchus masou masou. Taxonomy (NCBI): domain Eukaryota; kingdom Metazoa; phylum Chordata; class Actinopteri; order Salmoniformes; family Salmonidae; genus Oncorhynchus; species Oncorhynchus masou. Next base: position 3,864,481 of record NC_088238.1, on the reverse strand, counting down.
CCACCCTATATAACTACTGTCTATACACATGATAATATATAACTACTGTCTACACACACCATCCCATATAACTACTGTCTATACACACTATCCTATATAACTACTGTCTATACACACCATCCTATATAACTACTGTCTATACACACCATCCTATATAACTACTGTCAATACACACCACCCTATATAACTACTGTCTATACACACAGTCCTATATAACTACTGTCTATACACACCATACTATATAACTACTCTCTATACACACCATCCTATATAACTACTGTCTATACACACCATCTTATATAACTACTGTCTATACACACCATCCTATATAACTACTGTCTATACACACCATTCTATATAACTACTCTCTATACACACCATCCTATATAACTACTGTCTATACACACCATCTTATACAACTGCTGTCTATACACACCATCCTATATAACTACTGTCTATATACACCATCCTATATAACGACTGGCTGTACACACCATCCTATATAACTACTGTCTATACACACCATCCTATTATAACTACTGTCTATACATACCATCCTATATAACTACTGTCTATCCACACCATCCTATATAACTACGGTCTATATTGTCTATACACACCACCCTATATAACTACTGTCTATACACACCATACCATAATAACTACTGTATATACACACCATCCTATATAACTACTGTCTATACACACCATCTTATATAACTACTGTCTATACACACCATCCTATATAACTACTGTCTATACACACCATCCTATATAACTACTGTCTATACACACCATTCTATATAACTACTGTCTATACTGTCTATACACACGATCCTATACAACTACTGTCTATACACACCATCCTGTATAACTACTGTCTATACATACCATCATATACAACTACTGTCTATACACACCATCCTATATAACTACTGTCTATACTGTCTATACACACCATCCTATATAACTACTGTCTATACACACAGTTCTATATAACTACTGTCTATACACACCATCCTATATAACTACTGTCTATACACACCTTCCTATATAACTACTGTCTATACTGTCTATACACACCATCCTATATAACTACTGTCTATACACACCATTCTATATAACTACTGTCTATACACACCATCCTCTATAACTACTGTCTATACACACCATCTTATATAACTACTGTCAATACACACAATTCTATATAACTACTGTCTATACACACCATTCTATATAACTACTGTCTATACACACCATCCTTTATAACTACTGTCTATACACACCATCCTATATAACTACTGTCTATACACACCATTCTATATAACTACTGTCTATACTGTCTATACACACCATCCTATATAACTACTGTCTATACACACCATCCTATATAACTACTGTCTATACACACCATCCTATATAACTACTGTCTATACACACTATCCTATATAACTACTGTCTATACACACCATCCTATATAACTACTGTCTATACATACCATCCTATATAACTACTGTCTATACACACCATCCTATATAACTACTGTCTATACACACCATCTTATATAACTACTGTCTATACACACCATCCTATATAACTACTGTCTACACACACCATCCTATATAACTACTGTCTATACACACCATCCTAAATAACTACTGGCTATACACAGCATCCTATATAACTACTGCCTATACTGTCTATACACACCATCCTATATAACTACTGTCTATACTGTCTATACACACCATCCTATATAACTACTGTCTATACACACCATTCTATATAACTACTGTCTATACACACCATTCTATATATCTACTGTCTATACAAACCATCCTATATAACTACTGTCTATACACACCATTCTATATAACTACTGTCTATACTGTCTATACACACCATCCTATATAACTACTGTCTACACACCATCCTATATAACTACTGTCTATACATACCATCCTATTTAACTACTGTCTATACACACCATCCTATATAACTACTGTCTATACACACCATCCTATATAACTACTGTCTATACACACCATCCTATATATAACAACTGTCTATAAACACCATCATATATAACTACTGTCTATACACACCATCCTATATAACTACTCTCTATACACACCATCTTATATAACTACTGTCTATACACACCATCCTATATAACTACTGTCTATACACACCATCATATATAACTACTGTCTATACTGTCTATACACACCATCCTATATAACTACTGTCTATACTGTCTATACACACCATCCTATATAACTACTGTCTATACTGTGTATACACACCATCCTATATAACTACTGTCTATACACACCATCCTATTTAACTACTGTCTATAATGTCTATACACACCCTCCTATATAACTACTGTCTATACACACCATCCTATATAACTACTGTCTATACACACCACCCTATATAACTACTGTCTATACACACCACCCTATATAACTACTGTCTATACACACCATACTATATAACTACTATCTATACTGTCTATACACACCCTCCTATATAACTACTGTCTATACACACCATCCTATATAACTACTGTCTATACACACCATCCTATATATAACAACTGTCTATAAACACCATCCTAAATAACTACTGTCTATACACACCACCCTATATAACTACTGTCTATACACATGATAATATATAACTACTGTCTACACACACCATCCCATATAACTACTGTCTATACACACTATCCTATATAACTACTGTCTATACACACCATCCTATATAACTACTGTCTATACACACCATCCTATATAACTACTGTCAATACACACCACCCTATATAACTACTGTCTATACACACAGTCCTATATAACTACTGTCTATACACACCATACTATATAACTACTCTCTATACACACCATCCTATATAACTACTGTCTATACACACCATCTTATATAACTACTGTCTATACACACCATCCTATATAACTACTGTCTATACACACCATTCTATATAACTACTCTCTATACACACCATCCTATATAACTACTGTCTATACACACCATCTTATACAACTGCTGTCTATACACACCATCCTATATAACTACTGTCTATATACACCATCCTATATAACGACTGGCTGTACACACCATCCTATATAACTACTGTCTATACACACCATCCTATTATAACTACTGTCTATACATACCATCCTATATAACTACTGTCTATCCACACCATCCTATATAACTACGGTCTATATTGTCTATACACACCACCCTATATAACTACTGTCTATACACACCATACCATAATATCTACTGTATATACACACCATCCTATATAACTACTGTCTATACACACCATCTTATATAACTACTGTCTATACACACCATCCTATATAACTACTGTCTATACACACCATCCTATATAACTACTGTCTATACACACCATTCTATATAACTACTGTCTATACTGTCTATACACACGATCCTATACAACTACTGTCTATACACACCATTCTGTATAACTACTGTCTATACATACCATCATATACAACTACTGTCTATACACACCATCCTATATAACTACTGTCTATACTGTCTATACACACCATCCTATATAACTACTGTCTATACACACAGTTCTATATAACTACTGTCTATACACACCATCCTATATAACTACTGTCTATACACACCTTCCTATATAACTACTGTCTATACTGTCTATACACACCATCCTATATAACTACTGTCTATACACACCATTCTATATAACTACTGTCTATACACACCATCCTATATAACTACTGTCTATACACACCATCTTATATAACTACTGTCTATACACACAATTCTATATAACTACTGTCTATACACACCATTCTATATAACTACTGTCTATACACACCATCCTTTATAACTACTGTCTATACACACCATCCTATATAACTACTGTCTATACACACCATTCTATATAACTACTGTCTATACTGTCTATACACACCATCCTATATAACTACTGTCTATACACACCATCCTATATAACTACTGTCTATACACACCATCCTATATAACTACTGTCCATACTGTCTATACACACCATCCTATATGACTACTGTCTACACACCATCCTATATAACTACTGTCTATACATACCATCCTATATAACTACTGTCTATACACACTATCCTATTTAACTACTGTCTATACACACCATCCTATATAACTACTGTCTATACATACCATCCTATATAACTACTGTCTATACACACCATCCTATATAACTACTGTCTATACACACCATCTTATATAACTACTGTCTATACACACCATCCTATATAACTACTGTCTACACACACCATCCTATATAACTACTGTCTATACACACCATCCTAAATAACTACTGGCTATACACAGCATCCTATATAACTACTGTCTATACTGTCTATACACACCATCCTATATAACTACTGTCTATACTGTCTATACACACCATCCTATATAACTACTGTCTATACACACCATTCTATATAACTACTGTCTATACACACCATTCTATATATCTACTGTCTATACACACCATCCTATATAACTACTGTCTATACACACCATTCTATATAACTACTGTCTATACTGTCTATACACACCATCCTATATAACTACTGTCTATACACACCATCCTATATAACTACTGTCTATACACACCATCCTATATAACTACTGTCTATACACACCATCCTATATATAACAACTGTCTATAAACACCATCATATATAACTACTGTCTATACACACCATCCTATATAACTACTCTCTATACACACCATCTTATATAACTACTGTCTATACACACCATCCTATATAACTACTGTCTACACACACCATCCTATATAACTACTGTCTATACACACCATCCTATATAACTACTGTCTATACACACCATCCTATATATAACAACTGTCTAGAAACACCATCCTATATAACTACTGTCTACACACAGTATCCTATATAACTACTGTCTATAGACACCATCCTATATAACTACTGTCTATACACACCATCCTATATAACTACTGTCTATACACACCATCCTATATAACTACTGTCTATACTGTCTATACACACCATCCAAATAATGACATTACTTGTTCTGATATTTCTATATTTCTGAATCTCTTTTTTATTTTGGGGGCATTTGTGTGTATTGTTTTGTATTGTTCGGTAGGAAGATAAACACAGGGACATCAGCATTACACTGCGCCTGTGATAACATCTGCTAAATGTGCGTGCGCGACCAATATACATTGATTTGATTGGTCTGCAGTGATGAACACTGTTTCATAGGACAGAGACATCATATTCCACATCCTGTACACTTGTTGTCTGTTGCTTGCTATGCAGTCATGCACATTGTTTCTTTCACAGGGCTATATAAAACCATTTATCTGGAGAGATGTGATTACTGAGATTTAGCCTGCTCCCTAGATGAGCTGTTTATTGTGCTATCATACCCCAGGGGCCTGCTCTCCATCTCTCTCTCTCTCTCTCTCTCTCTCTCTCTCTCTCTCTCTCTCTCTCTCTCTCTCTCTCTCTCTCTCTTTTGTTCTCTCTCCCTCTCTCTCTCTCTCTCCCTCTCTCTCTCTCTCTCTCTCTGTCTACCACACGTCCTCTCTTTCTTTCTTTCTTTCTTTCTTTATTTCTTTCTTTCTTTCTTTCTTTCTTTCTCTCTCTCTCTCTCCCTCCCCCCATCTCTCTCCCTCTCTCTCCCTCCCCCCATCTCGCTCTCTCTCCCCCATCTCTCTCTCTCTCCCCCATCTCTCTCTCTCTCTCTGTAATGGCTTTCTTCCAACTCCTCCTCTGACGAAGAGGTGGAACAAGGATCGGACCAAAATGCAACGTGGTTTGTTCGATACGTCTTTAATGATGAAGAACACGAATAATACAAAACAACAAACGTCGAAAACCGAAACAGCCCTGACTGGTGCAACAAACACAGAGACAGGAACAATCACCCACAAACACACAGTGAAACCCAGGCTACCTAAATATGGTTCTCAATCAGAGACAATGATGACTCTGATTGAGAACCGCCTCAGGCAGCCATAGACTAATCTGTACACCCCACACAACCCCAAGACGAAACACACTACAAACAAACCCATGTCACACCCTGGCCTGACCCAATAAATGAAGATAACATAATAAATATAGACCAGGGCGTGACACTCTCTCTCTCTCTCTCCCCATCTCTCTCTCCCCCAACTCTCGCTTTCTCTCTCTCCCCATCTCTCTACCCCATCTCTCGCTTTCTCTCTCTATCTCTTTCTCTCTTTCTCTCTCCCCCCTCCCCCCTACAACTCTCTTCGTCTCCTCCCTGCACCTCATTCTCATTTTGAAGGAAAAGTCCCTCTCTCATTGATATGCAAAGTTTATTTTATTTTTTATTAAACCCAAACTGTTCACATCAAGCACCCAGCACATGAATTCGATCTAAACGCTGTGGAATATCACAATGCAGGTGTGGAGTTACTGTGGAAAATTATTATACAGGTGTGTTGTCATAGTTTAGTATGTAATAAAGGTGTGGTTGAGGTGTTACTGTGGAAAATTATAATACAGGTGTGTTTGAGGTGTTACTGCGGAATATTACAATACAGGTGGGGTGTTACTGCGGAATATTACAATACAGGTGAGGTGTTACTGTGGAATATCTCAATACAGGTGAGGTGTTACTGTGGAATATTACAATACATGTGAGGTAGAGGTGTTACTGTGGAATATTACAATACAGGTGGGGTGTTACTGTGGAATATCACAATACAGGTGGGGTGTTACTGCGGAATATCTCAATACAGGTGAGGTGTTACTGTGGAATATTATAATACAGCTGTGGTTGAGGTGTTACTGTGGAATATCACAATACAGGTGTGGTTGAGGTGTTACTGTGGAATATCACAATACAGGTGTGGTTGAGGTGTTACTGTGGAATATCACAATACAGTTGAGGTGTTACTGTGGAATATCTCAATACAGGTGAGGTGTTACTGTGGAATATCTCAATACAGGTGAGGTGTTACTGTGGAATATCACAATACAGGTGAGGTAGAGGTGTTACTGTGGAATATCTCAATACAGGTGAGGTGTTACTGTGGAATATTACAATACAGGTGAGGTAGAGGTGTTACTGTGGAATATCACAATACAGGTGGGGTGTTACTGTGGAATATTACAATACAGGTGTGGTTGAGGTGTTACTGTGGAATATCTCAATACAGGTGAGGTTGAGGTGTTACTGTGGAATATCACAATACAGGTGTGGTTGAGGTGTTACTGTGGAATATCACAATACAGGTGTGGTTGAGGTGTTACTGTGGAATATCACAATACAGGTGTGGTTGAGGTGTTACTGTGGAATATCACAATACAGGTGTGGTTGAGGTGTTACTGTGGAATATCACAATACAGGTGAGGTAGAGGTGTTACTGTGGAATATCACAATACAGGTGGGGTGTTACTGTGGAATATCACAATACAGGTGGGGTGTTACTGTGGAATATCACAATACAGGTGGGGTGTTACTGTGGAATATCACAATACAGGTGGGGTGTTACTGTGGAATATCACAATACAGGTGAGGTGTTACTGTGGAATATCATATGTGAGAAGTTGGGACTCATCATCCCAGCATCCAGTTCACTGTATCAACACAGAGGAAAGATCATTTGGAATTTAGGAAGAAAAGAAGCCTGGTTGTTTGTGTGTATGTGTGTACGTGTGTACGTGTGTACGTGTGTGTGTATGTGTGTACGTGTGTATGTGTGTGTGTGTGTGTGTATGTGTGTATGTGTGTATGTGTGTATGTGTGTATGTGTGTACGTGTGTATATTTGTGTACGTGTGTGCCTGTGTGCATGGCTGAGGGTTTATACGTAGGGGTGTGCCTGTTTGCATGGCTGAGGGTTTATACGTAGGGGTGTGCCTGTTTGCATGGCTGAGGGTTTATACGTAGGGTTGTGCCTGTTTGCATGGCTGAGGGTTTATACGTAGGGGTGTGCCTGTTTGCATGGCTGAGGGTTTATACGTAGCGGTGTGCCTGTTTGCATGGCTGAGGGTTTATACGTAGCGGTGTGCCTGTGTGCATGGCTGAGGGTTTATACGTAGCGGTGTGCCTGTGTGCATGGCTGAGGGTTTATACGTAGCGGTGTGCCTGTGTGCATGGCTGAGGGTTTATACGTAGCGGTGTGCCTGTGTGCATGGCTGAGGGTTTGTACGTAGGGGTGTGCCTGTGTGCATGGCTGAGGGTTTATACGTAGCGGTGTGCCTGTTTGCATGGCTGAGGGTTTATACGTAGGGGTGTGCCTGTTTGCATGGCTGAGGGTTTATACGTAGGGTTGTGCCTGTGTGCATGGCTGAGGGTTTATACGTAGGGGTGTGCCTGTTTGCATGGCTGAGGGTTTATACGTAGGGGTGTGCCTGTGTGCATGGCTGAGGGTTTATACGTAGGGGTGTGCCTGTTTGCATGGCTGAGGGTTTATACGTAGGGGTGTGCCTGTTTGCATGGCTGAGGGTTTGTACGTAGGGGTGTGCCTGTTTGCATGGCTGAGGGTTTGTACGTAGGGGTGTGCCTGTTTGCATGGCTGAGGGTTTGTACGTAGGGGTGTGCCTGTGTGCATGGCTGAGGGTTTATACGTAGGGGTGTGCCTGTTTGCATGGCTGAGGGTGTATACGTAGGGGTGTGCCTGTTTGCATGGCTGAGGGTTTGTACGTAGGGGTGTGCCTGTGTGCATGGCTGAGGGTTTATACGTAGGGGTGTGCCTGTTTGCATGGCTGAGGGTTTATACGTAGGGGTGTGCCTGTGTGCATGGCTGAGGGTTTATACGTAGGGGTGTGCCTGTGTGCATGGCATACCAATAGCTTACCTTCTTGTATGCGATCCAGTCGAACACTCTGTCTATGTCCGTGGCGTCGTACACCTCCTGAGAGATAGGATGGGAGCTGGCCAGACCGTCCAGCAGCATCACCTCATGGAGAACATCAGTCAGGAAACGCTGCTTCTCCTGAGGGTCAGAGGCCAAAGGTCAGAGAGGTCAGAGAGGTCGATGAAAAACCACGAGATAGGTGTCAAACACTACTATAGAAAAAAACAATGAATACAGCAGGGAGGCACTTGGAAAGAGGTCTTCTGGCCTCAACAGGACTACTTAGTTAAATAAAGAGGTCTTCTGGCCTCAACAGGACTACATAGTTAAATAAAGAGGTCTTCTGACCTCAACAGGACTACATAGTTAAATAAAGAGGTCTTCCGGGTCTCAACAGGACTACTTAGTTAAATAAAGAGGTCTTCTGGCCTCAACAGGACTACATAGTTAAATAAAGAGGTATCTGACCTCAACAGGACTACTTAGTTAAATAAAGAGGTATCTGACCTCAACAGGACTACATAGTTAAATAAAGAGGTATCTGACCTCAACAGGACTACTTAGTTAAATAAAGAGGTATCTGACCTCAACAGGACTACATAGTTAAATAAAGAGGTCTTCCGGGTCTCAACAGGACTACTTAGTTAAATAAAGAGGTCTTCTGGCCTCAACAGGACTACTTGGTTAAATAAAGATGTCTCTGACCTCAACAGGACTACATGGTTAAATAAAGAGGTCTTCTGGCCTCAACAGGACTACATGGTTAAATAAAGAGGTCTCTGACCTCAACAGGACTACTTGGTTAAATAAAGAGGTCTCTGACCTCAACAGGACTACATAGTTAAATAAAGATGTCTCTGACCTCAACAGGACTACATAGTTAAATAAAGAGATCTCTGACCTCAACAGGACTACATGGTTAAATAAAGAAGTCTCTGACCTCAACAGGACTACATAGTTAAATAAAGAGGTCTTCTGGCCTCAACAGGACTACTTGGTTAAATAAAGAGGTCTTCTGGCCTCAACAGGACTGCATGGTTAAATAAAGAGGTCTCTGACCTCAACATGACTACTTGGCTAATAAATAAAGATGTCTCTGACCTCAACAGGACTACATGGTTAAATAAAGAGGTCTTCTGGCCTCAACAGGACTACATGGTTAAATAAAGATGTCTCTGACCTCAACAGGACTACATGGTTAAATAAAGAGGTCTTCTGGCCTCAACAGGACTACATGGTTAAATAAAGAGGTCTCTGACCTCAACACGACTACATAGTTAAATAAAGATGTCTCTGGCCTCAACAGGACTACTTGGTTAATTAAAGGTTAAATAGAGACAGCGTTATAAAGCTGAGGTAAATGTACTGGATGTACCGAGGTAATGTTTGGGGAAACGTAGCGGGTTCCAGGGAACAGTATTTTACTGTGCGTCGTTTAATGATTGAACTCCTCCTACTGAAGACGATGGGGGATAATACCTTTCAAAGAGTCTGAGGAAGGTTTGATTCCAATATAATCCATCAATCCAAGATAATTATTATTCTAATGTGATGAGAGCTCTTCGAAATGTACTAAACACCCCAAAACATTTACGAGAAAAAAAAACGTCTTTGTAAATTCGAATAATCCCACACTCAAGAAATCCACACTTCACACCTCTCCCTCACCTAACCTTCTCAGATAGGGTGAGGCACGACTGCACCACGAGATGGCAGGAAGGAAAAGGAGAAAAGCCTTCTGGGTAGTTAATAGCTCATTTGTTATGAAAATTGATTTCTCTCCCGAAAAAAAAGCAAGATGCTAATGTCAGCCTTCTGGGATGTTACGGGAGACTGGGAAAGAGAGAGCGAGGGAGAGAGAGAGAGAGAGAGAGAGAGAGAGAGAGAGAGAGAGAGAGAGAGAGAGAGAGAAGTGTGGTAGACAGAGAGAGAGAGAGAGAGAGAGAGGAGTGTGGTAGACAGAGAGAGAGAGAGGGAGAGAGAACAAGAGAGAGAGGGAGAGAGAGAGAGAGAGAGAAGTGTGGTAGACAGAGAGAGAGAGAGGAGTGTGGTAGACAGAGAGAGAGAGAGAGGGAGAGAGAACAAGAGAGAGAGGGAGAGAGAGAGAGAGAGAGAGAAGAGTGTGGTAGACAGAGAGAGAGAGAGGGAGAGAGAACAAGAGAGAGAGGGAGAGAGAGAGAGAGAAGAGTGTGGTAGACAGAGAGAGAGAGAGGGAGAGAGAACAAGAGGGAGAGGGAGAGAGAGAGAGAGAGAGATATAGAGAGAGAGAGGGAGAAAGAGAGAAGAGTGTGGTAGACAGAGAGAGAGAGAGGGAGAAAGAGAGAGAGAGAGAGAGAGAGAGAGAGAGAGAGAGAGAGAGAGAGAGAGAGAAGAGTGTGGTAGACAGAGAGAGAGAGAGAGAGAGGGGGAGAAAGAGAACAAAAGAGACAGAGAGAGGGAGACCTGAGTTGTGAATAATGATGTTTGATGTTAAGCTCTCTGTCCCGTCCGTGTCATGGAGGGAGAGGTGGAGATTTAGAGGACATTGTCACGTCTCAGCCTGAGCGGTTACAACACGGTTATCAAACATCTAAAATGCCAGTTATCCACTTTGTATAGTTTAATAAAACATCTGCCAGACGGGTTAGTACTTTCTTCTCTTTAAAACAATGAGCGACTCCATTGCCAGAGAATACGTATCTGCATGATGAATCCCAGAGGAAATCACAGTCGTTCTCGCTCCATTCCTTCTGTATTCCTCTTAATGTAGTCCTTATTTATAACAGTATATTCCTCTTAATGGAGTCCTCATTTATAACATTATATTCCTCTTAACGGAGTCCTTATTGTTTAACATATTCCTCTTAACGGAGTCCTTATTGTATAACATTATATTCCTCTTAATGTAGTCCTTATTTATAACATTATATTCCTCTTAATGGAGTCCTTATTGTTTAACATTATATTCCTCTTAATGGAGTCCTTATTTATAACTTTATATTCCTCATTAATGAAGTCCTTATTGTTTAACATTATATTCCTCATAATGGAGTCCTTAATGTATAACAGTATATTCCTCTAAATGGAGTCCTTATTGTATAACATTATATTCCTCTTAATGGAGTCCTTATTTATGACATTATATTCCTCTTAATGGAGTCCACATTTATAACATTATATTCCTCTTAATGGAGTCCTCATTTATAACATTATATTCCTCTTAATGGAGTCCTCATTTATAACATTATATTCCTCTTAATGGAGTCCTTATTTATAACATTATATTCATCTTAATGGAGTCTGTTACATCCGTCGTTAAATGAAGACCAAGGTGCAGCGTTGTAGGCGTACATTTTATTTTTTAATGTTCCACCAAAAAATAAAAAATAAACTACACAACGAACGTAAAACTTTGTAGTGCAACACATGCAACAAACAAAGACAAGATCCCACAACTGAAGGTGGGAAAAAGGGCTGCCTAAGTATGATCCCCAATCAGAGAAAACGATAGACAGCTGCCTCTGATTGGGAACCATACTCTGCCAACAAAAGAAATATAAACATAGATTTCCCACCCTAGTCACACCCTGACCTACTAAATAGAGAATTTAAAGGATCTCTAAGGTCAGGGCGTGACAATGGAGTCCTTATTGTATAACATTATATTCCACTAAATTTAGTTATTATAAGGCATCCCAGATTGTGTGTTGATTCTTATTAAAAAAAGTAATTAAACATTGATAATGTAATACTGAATTACGGTAATTATGCTCAACTAGATTATTCTCTACGGAAGTAAATGTTGGCCAGAAAATCGTTGCTGCACGCCATCTCTCCATCTCTCCACGAAAACAATAACACAACATCTCTCAATGGAACAAACAAAACAATTTGATTCTTATTCAGGAGTTGACCGTTATTCAAAAGCAACACCAAGCACATTTTGGGTGAAATTACCTTCTAATAGAAATGTCCACAACACTCGGTAAGATATAATAACCCTGTGATAATACCAGGGGCAGATTTCAATGTTTTGTTTTGTAGTTTTTCAAAGACATTAAGACACTCAATATTCTTCTGATTACAATATAGAAGGGATGCTGTAACCAGATAATAATAATGGATAAAAGTAGTGCACTATATAGGGAATAGGGCTCTGGTCTAAAGTAGTGCACTATATAGGGAATAGGGCTCTGGTCTAAAGTAGTGCACTATATAGGGAATAGGGCTCTGGTCTAAAGTAGTGCACTATATAGGGAAAAGGGCCCTGGTCTAATGTAGTGCACTATATAGGGAATAGGGCTCTGGTCTACAGTAGTGCACTATATAAGGAATAGGGTGTCATTTGGGACTCAAAATAATAACAATGTTTGTTGCCTTACGTGAGTAAACAACAGTATTGGCTTAATTACTGCAGTCAATCACTCTGTTAAAGCAGCAGGCGTTTTATGTCTGAGGAATACGTTTAGAGTTTATATTCTGTCTGTATTCCTGGCGGGACAAACTGAAGTATGAGTGTGATGTCATGGCTCCCGAGTGGCCCAGCGGTCTAAGACACTGCATCTCAGTGCTAGAGGTGTCACTACAGACCCTGGTTTGATTCCAGGATGTTTCACAGCGGTCTAAGACACTGCATCTCAGTGCTAGAGGCGTCACTACAGACCCTGGTACGATTCCAGGATGTTTCACAGCGGTCTAAGACACTGCACCTCAGTGCTAGAGGCGTCACTACAGACCCTGGTTTGATTCCAGGATGTTTCACAGCGGTCTAAAACACTGCATCTCAGTGCTAGAGGCGTCACTACAGACCCTGGTTTGATTCCAGGATGTATCACAGCGGTCTAAGACACTGTATCTCAGTGCAAGAGGCGTCACTACAGACCCTGGTACGATTCCAGGATGTTTCACAGCGGTCTAAGACACTGCAACTCAGTGCTAGAGGCGTCACTACAGACCCTGGTTTGATTCCAGGATGTTTCACAGCGGTCTAAAACACTGCATCTCAGTGCTAGATGCGTCACTACAGACCCTGGTTTGATTCCAGGATGTTTCACAGCGGTCTAAGACACTGTATCTCAGTGCAAGAGGCGTCACTACAGACCCTGGTACGATTCCAGGATGTTTCACAGCGGTCTAAGACACTGCATCTCAGTGCTAGAGGCGTTATTACAGACCCTGGTTCGATTCCAGGCTGTATCACAGCGGTCTAAGACACAGGATCTCAATGCTAGAGGTGTCACTACAGACCCTGGTTCGATTCCAGGATGTATCACAGTAGTCTAAGACACTGCATCTCAGTGCTAGAGGCGTTATTACAGACCCTGGTTCGATTCCAGGCTGTATCACAGCGGTCTAAGACACTGCATCTCAGTGCTAGAGGTGTCACTACAGACCCTGGTTCGATTCCAGGATGTATTACAGCGGTCTAAGACACTGCATCTCAGTGCAAGAGGCCTTACTACAGACCCTGGTTCGATTCCAGGCTGTATCACAGCGGTCTAAGACACTGCATCTCAGTGCTAGAGGTGTCACTACAGACCCTGGTTTGATTCCAGGCTGTATCACAGCGGTCTAAGACACTGCATCTCGGTGCTAGAGGCGTCACTAAAGAACCTGGTTCGATTCCAGGATGTATCACAGCGGTCTAAGACACTGCATCTCAGTGCAAGATGCGTCACTACAGACCCTGGTTTGATTCCAGGCTGTATCACAGCGGTCTAAGACACTGCATCTCAGTGCTAGAGGTGTCACTACAGACCCTGGTTTGATTCCAGGCTGTATCACAGCGGTCTAAGACATTGCATCTCAGTGCTAGAGTTGTCACTACAGACCCTGGTTCGATTCCAGGATGTATCACAGCGGTCTAAGACACTGCATCTCAGTGCAAGAGGCGTCACTACAGACCCTGGTTCGATTCCAGGCTGTATCACAGCGGTCTAAGTCACTACAGACCCATCACTACAGAGGCTGTATCACAACCGGCCTTGATTGGGAGTCCCATAAGGCGGAGCATAACTAGCCCAGCGTCGTCTGAGTTCGGCCGGGGTAGGTCGTCATTGTAAATAATACATTTGTTCATAAACTGACTTTCCCAGTTAATTAAAGGTTCAATAAATAAAATGGCAATAGAAACAGTCATCATAACTCTTAAAGGATTTTAAAAACATTCTAATAAATGCAACAGCTGGACTATGGATGAAGATACTCCAAACTTTTAGAGTTATATTGACTGAATTATTAAAACATAAAACATTTTACTAGAGCGGATAAATTGTTCAAGGATTGTTGTGGGATTGTGGTTGGATTGTGGTTGGATTGTGGTGAGATTGTGGTTGGATTGTGGTGGGAATGTGGTGGGATTGTGGTGGGATTGTGGTGGGACTGTGGTTGGATTGTGGTTGGATTGTGGTGGGATTGTGGTGGTATTGTGGTGGGATTGTGGTGGGATTGTGGTGGTATTGTGGTGGGATTGTGGTGGTATTGTGGTGGGAATGTGGTGGGATTGTGGTGGGATTGTGGTGGATTGTGGTGGGATTGTGGTTGGATTGTGGTGGGATTGTGGTTGGATTGTGGTGGGATTGTGGTGGGATTGTGGTTGGATTGTGATGGGATTGTGGTGGGATTGTGGTGGGATTGTGGTGGGATTGTGGTTGGATTGTGGTGGGATTGTGGTGGGATTGTGGTTGTATTGTGGTGGTATTGTGGTGGGATTGTGGTGGGAATGTGGTGGGATTATGGTGGGATTGTGGTTGGATTGTGGTTGGATTGTGGTTGGATTGTGGTGGGATTGTGGTGGGAATGTGGTGGTATTGTGGTGGGATTGTGGTGGGATTGTGGTGGGATTGTGGTGGGATTGTGGTGGGATTGTGGTGGGAATGTGGTGAGATTGTGGTGGGAATGTGGTGGGATTGTGGTGGGATTGTGGTTGGATTGTGGTGGGAATGTGGTGGGATTGTGGTGGGATTGTGGTGGGATTGTGGTGTGATTGTGGTGTGATTGTGGTGGGATTGTGGTGGGATTGTGATGGTATTGTGGTGGGATTGTGGTGGTATTGTGGTGGGATTGTGGTGGGATTGTGGTGGTATTGTGGTGTGATTGTGGTGGTATTGTGGTGGGATTGTGGTGGTATTGTGGTGGGATTGTGGTGGTAATGTGGTGGGATTGTGGTGGGATTGTGGTTGGATTGTGGTGGGATTGTGGTTGGATTGTGGTGGGATTGTGGCGATAATGTGGTGGGATTGTGGTGGGAATGTGGTGGGATTGTGGTTGGATTGTGGTGGGAATGTGGTGGGAATGTGGTGGGATTGTGGTGGGAATGTGGTGGGACTGGTGGTTGGATTGTGGTGGGAATGTGGTGGGAATGTGGTTGATTGTGGTGGGACTGTGGTGGGAACGTGGTGGGACTGTGGTTGGACTGGTGGGATTGTGGTGGCATTGTGGTGGGACTGTGGCTGACTGGTTGGATGACTGTGGTGGATTGTGGTGGCATTGTGGTGGATTGTGGTGGGACTGTGGTTGGATGTGGTTGGACTGTGGTGATTGTGGTGGATTGTGGTTGGTGGTGGGACTGTGGTGGATTGTGGTGGGACTGTGGTGACTGTGGTTGGATTGTGGTGGGACTGTGGTGGGATTGTGGTGGTATTGTGGTGACTGTGGTGATGTGGTGGGATTGTGGTGGATTGTGGTGAGATTGTGGTGGATTGTGGTGGGACTGTGGTGGGACTGGTGGTGATTGTGGTGGATTGTGGACTGGTGGTGGGATTGTGGTGTTGGGATTGTGTGGATTGTGGTGGGAATGTGGTGACTGGTGGTGGGAATGTGGTGGGATTGTGGTGGCATTGTGGTGGCATTGTGGTGGGATTGTGGTTGGATTGTGGTGGGACTGTGGTGGGATTGAGGTGGGATTGTGGTGGGACTGTGGGTTGGGATTGTGGTGGGATTGTGGTGGGAATGTGGTGGGATTGTGGTGAATGTGGGATTGTGGTGGGATTGTGGTGGGACTGTGGTGAGATTGTGGTGGGAATGTGGTTGACTGTGGTGGGATTGTGGTGGATTGTGGTGGGATTATGGTGGGATTGTGGTGGATTGTGGTGGGATTGTGGTTGGACTGTGGTGGATTGTGGTGGGATTGTGGTGGGATTGTGGTGGATTGTGGTTGGATTGTGGTGGATTGTGGTGGGATTGTGGTGGGATTGTGGTGGTATTGTGGATGGGATTGTGGTGGGATTGTGGTGGGATTGTGGTGGATTGTGGTGGGATTGTGGTGGGATTGTGGTGTGATTGTGGTGGGATTGTGGTGATTGGTGAGATTGTGGTGGATTGTGGTGGGATTGTGGTGGGATTGTGGTGGATTGTGGTGGGATTGTGGTGATGGTGGTGATTGTGGTGGGATTGGTGGAATTGTGGTGGGATGTGGTGGGATTGTGGTGGGAATGTGGTGGGATTGTGGTGGGAATGTGGTGGGATCAGGTGGCATTGGTGGATTGTGGTGGGATTGTGGTTGGATTGTGGTGGGATTGTGGTGGGACTGAGGGGATTGTGGTGGGAATGTGGTGATTGGTGGTGGTGGGAAGAATGTGGTGGGATTGTGGTGGGAATGTGGTGGTGGTGGGATTGTGGTGGGATGTGGTGGTGGGAATGTGGTTGGATTGTGGTGGGACTGTGGTGATGTGGTGATGGTATGGTGTGGTGGGATTGTGGTTGGACTGGTGGTGGATGTGGTGGGAATTGTGGTGGGATTGTGGTGGGACTGTGGTGGATTGTGGTGATGTGGCTGGACTGTGGTGACTGTGGCTGGATTGTGGTGGGATTGTGGTGGGATTGTGGTGGGATTGTGGTGGATTGTGGTGGGATTGTGGTGGGATTGTGGTGGGATTGTGGTGGATTGTGGTGACTGTGGTGGATTGTGGTGGATTGTGGTGGTGACTGTGGTGATTGTGATGGGATTGTGGTGGGACTGTGGTGGGACTGTGGTGGGATTGTGGTGGCTGATTGTGGTGGGATTGGTTGTATTGTGGTGGCATTGTGGTGACTGTGGTGGGAATGTGGTGACTATGGTGGGATTGTGGTTGGATTGTGGTGGACTGTGGCTGGACTGTGGTGGGACTGTGGTGGGAATGTGGTGCATTGTGGTGGGATTGTGGTGATTGTGGTGGGATGTGGTGGATTGTGGTGGGAATGTGGTGAGATTGTGGTGGGAATGTGGTGGGATTGGTGGGATGGTGGCTGGATTGTGGTGGGACTGTGGTGGGATTGTGGTGGGATTGTGGTGGGATTGTGGTGGTGATTGTGGTGTGATTGTGGTGGGATGTGGTGGGATTGTGGTGGATTGTGGTGGGATTGGTGATTGTGGTGGGATTGTGGTGGGATTGTGGTGGGACTGTGGTGTGATTGTGGTGGATTGGTGGTGGGTGGATTGTGGTGGGATTGTGGTTGCTGGTGGGACTGTGGTGGGACTGTGGTGATTGTGGTGATCAGGTGGATTGTGGTGGGAGGTGAGATCACGTGGTGATTGTGGTGATTGTGGTGGGATTGTGGTGGGATTGTGGCTGGACTGTGGTGGGATTGTGGTGGGATTGTGGTGGTGGGATTGTGGTGAATTGTGGTGGGATTGTGGTGGGATTGGTGGAATGTGGTGGATTGTGGTGGGAATGTGGTGGATGTGGTGGCATTGGTGGGATTGTGGTGGGATTGACTGGTGGTGATTGTGGTGGGACTGAGGTGGGATTGTGGTGGGAATGTGGTGGGATTGTGGTGGGACTGGTGGTGTGGATTGTGGTGAATGTGGTGGGATTGTGGTGGGAATGTGGTGGTATTGTGGGGATTGTGGTGGGATTGTGGGAATTGTGGAGATTGTGGTGGGAATGTGGTTGGGATGTGGTGGATTGTGGTGATTATGGTGGGATTGTGGTGGTATTGTGGTGGGATTGTGGTGGACTGTGGTGGATGTGGTGGGACTGTGGTGGATTGTGGTGGGACTGTGGTTGGATTGTGGTGGATTGTGGTGGGATTGTGGTGGGATTGTGGGATTGTGGTGGATTGTGGTGGGATTGTGGTGGATTGATTGTGGTGGCATTGTGGTGGGATTGTGGTGGGATTGTGGTGGGATTGTGGTGGATTGTGGTGATTGTGGTGGGACTGTGGTGGGATTGTGGTTGGATTGTGATGGGATTGTGGTGGGACTGTGGTGATTGTGGTGATTGTGGATGGGGTGGTGGTGGGATTGTGGTTGGATTGTGGTGGGATTGTGGTGGGACTGTGGTGGGAATGTGGTGGGATTATGGTGGGATTGTGGTTGGATTGTGGTTGGATTGTGGTTGGATTGTGGTGATTGTGGTGGGAATGTGGTGGCATTGTGGTGGGATTGTGGTGGGACTGTGGTGGTGGATTGTGGTGGGAATGTGGTGATTGTGGTGGGAATGTGGTGGATTGTGGTGGGATTGTGGTGGATTGTGGTGGGAATGTGGTGGGATTGTGGTGATTGTGGTGGGAATGTGGTGGATTGTGGTGGATTGTGGTGGGACTGTGGTGGGATTGTGGTGGATTGTGGTGGGATTGTGGTGAATGTGGTGGGACTGTGGTGGACTGTGGTGGGATTGTGGTGGTGA
Organism: Oncorhynchus masou masou; assembly: GCF_036934945.1. Taxonomy (NCBI): domain Eukaryota; kingdom Metazoa; phylum Chordata; class Actinopteri; order Salmoniformes; family Salmonidae; genus Oncorhynchus; species Oncorhynchus masou. Next base: position 3,844,985 of record NC_088238.1, on the reverse strand, counting down.
TTGTGGTGGATTGTGGTGATTGTGGTGGCATTGTGGTGGGATCATGTGGTGGATTGTGGTGGGACTGTGGTGACTGTGGTGGATTGTGGTGGGATTGTGGTGGGTGATTGTGGTGGGATTGTGGTGGGATTGTGGTGGGATTGTGGTGGGAATGTGGTGGAATGTGGTGGGAATGTGGTGGGATTGTGGTGGGAATGTGGTGGAGTGTGGTTGGATGTGGTGGATTGTGGTGGGAATGTGGTGGATTGTGGTGGGATTGTGGTGGGAATGTGGTGGGATTGGTGGTGGTTGGATTGTGGTGCATTGTGGGGACTGGTGGTGGATTGTGGTGGGATTGTGGTGGATTGTGGTGAATGGGATTGTGGTGGGATTGTGGTGGGACTGTGGTGGATTGTGGTGGGATTGTGGTGGGATTATTGGTGGGATTGTGGTGGGATTGTGGTTGGATTGTGGTGGGATTGTGGTGGGGTGGGATCAGGTGGTGGGATTGTGGTGGATTGTGGTGGCATTGTGGTGGGACTGTGGTGGGAATGTGTGGTGGTGGGATTGTGGTGGGTGGGACTGTGGTGGGACTGACTGTGGTGGGACTGTGGTGGATCAGGTGGGATTGTGGTTGTGGTGGATTGTGGTGGATTGTGGTGGACTGGTGGTGGGATTGTGGTGGGATTGTGGTGGGATTGTGGTGGGATTGTGGTGGATTGTGGTGGGATTGTGGTGGATTGTGCAGGGGTGATGGGATTGTGGTGGGACTGTGGTGGGATTGTGGTGGATTGTGGTGGGATTGTGGTGGGATTGTGGTGTGGTGGTGATTGGTGGGATTGTGGTGGAATGTGGTGGATTGTGGTGGATTGTGGTGGATTGTGGTGGATTGTGGTTGACTGTGGTGACTGTGGTGAATGTGGTGGATTGTGGTGGGATTGTGGTGGGATTGTGGTGGGATTGTGGTGGGAATGTGGTGAGATTGTGGTGGGAATGTGGTGGGATTGTGGTGGGATTGTGGTTGGACTGTGGTGGGATTGATTGTGGTGGGATTGTGGTGGATTGTGGGTGATTGTGGTGATGTGACTGTGGTGGGATTGTGGTGATTGTGGTGGGATTGTGGTGGATTGTGGTGATTGTGGTGGTGGGATTGTGGTGGGAATGTGGTGATTGTGGTGGTGGCATTGTGGTGGGATTGTGGTGGAACTGTGGTGGGATTGTGGTGGGATTGTGGTGGGAATGTGGTGGACTGTGGTGGAATGTGGTGGGATTGTGGTGGCATTGTGGTGGGAATTGTGGTGGGATTGTGGTGGATTGGGTGGTGGGACTGTGGTGATTGTGGTGGGACTGTGGGAATGTGGTGGGACTGTGGTGGGATTGTGTGGGATTGTGGTGGAATGTGGTGACTGGTGGTGGGATTGTGGTGGATTGTGGTGATGGTGGGATTGTGGTGACTGTGGTGGAATTGTGGTGAGATTGTGGTGGACTGTGGTGGATTGTGGTGGGATTGTGGTGGGATTGTGGTGGGATTGTGGTGGGATGTGGTGGCATTGTGGTGGGATTGTGGTGGATTGTGGTGGAATGTGGTGGGACTGTGGTGGGATTGTGGTGGGACTGTGGTGGACTGTGGTGGACTGTGGTGATTGTGGTGGCATTGTGGTGGGATTGTGGTGGGATTGTGGTGGCATTGTGGTGGGATTGTGGTGGCATTGTGGTGGGAATGTGGTGGACTGTGGTGGGATTGTGGCTGGACTGTGGTGACTGTGGTTGGACTGTGGTGACTGTGGTGGGACTGTGGCTGACTGTGGATGGACTGTGGTGGGACTGGTGGGACTGTGGTGGGATTGTGGCTGGACTGTGGTTGGATTGTGGTGGGACTGTGGTGGGAATTGTGGTGGCATTGTGGTGGGACTGTGGTGGGAATGTGTGGTGGGATTGTGGTGGATTGTGGTTGGATTGTGGTTGGACTGTGGTGACTGTGGTGGGAATGTGGTGGCATTGTGGTGGGATTGTGGTGGGACTGTGGGATGTGGTGGGATGTGGTGGTGAGAGTGTGGGAATGTGGTGACTGTGGTGATTGTGGTTGGATTGTGGTGGGAATGTGGGGGATGTGGTGGGATTGTGGTGGGACATTGGTGTGATTGTGGTGTGGTGACTGGTGGGACTGGTGGGACTGGTGGTGGCATTGTGGTGGGATTGTGGTGGTATTGTGGTGGGATTGTGGTGATTGTGGTGGCATTGTGGTGTGACTGGTGGTGGGATTGTGGTGGATTGTGGTGGGATTGTGGTGATTGTGGTGGGATTGTGGTGGGAATGTGGTGGGATTGTGGTGGGATTGTGGTGGGATTGTGGTGGATTGTGGTTGGATTGTGGTGGGACTGTGGTGACTGTGGTGATTGTGGTGATTGTGGTGATTGTGGTGGTGATTGTGGTGACTGTGGTGGATTGTGGTGGGATGGTGGGATTGTGGTGATTGTGGTGGCATTGTGGTGGGATTGTGGTGGGATTGTGGTGGTATTGTGGGTGACTGTGGTGGAATGTGGTGGGACTGTGGTGGGATTGTGGTGGGAATGTGGTGGGATTGTGGTGGGATGTGGTGGTGGTGCATTGTGGTGATTGTGGTGGGATTGTGGTTGGATTGTGGTGGGATTGTGGTGACTGAGGTGGATTGTGGTGGAATGGTGGACTGTGGTGACTGTGTGGGATGTGGCTGAATGTGGTGACTGTGGTGGAATGTGGTGGATTGTGGTGACTGTGGTGATTGTGGTGGAACTGTGTGAGACTGTGGTGGGAATGTGGCTGATGTGGTGGGATTGTGGTGGGATTGTGGGATTATGGTGGATTGTGGTGGCATTGTGGTGGGATGTGGTGGGACTGTGGTGGGAATGTGGTGGGATTGTGGTGGGATTGTGGTGGGACTGTGGTTGACTGTGGCTGGATTGTGGTGGGACTGTGGTGGCATTGTGGGGATTGTGGTGGGATTGTGGTGGCATTGTGGTGGGATTGGTGGTATTGTGGTGGGAATGTGGTGGATTGTGGTGATTGGTGGTGACTGTGGTGACTGGTGGTTGACTGTGGTGGACTGTGGTGATTGTGGTGGATTGTGATGGGACTGTGGTGGGATTGTGGTGATTGTGGTGATTGTGGTTGGACTGTGGGATTGTGGTGGGATTGTGGTTGTATTGTGGTGGTATTGTGGTGGATTGTGGTGGGAATGTGGTGATTATGGTGGGATTGTGGTTGGATTGTGGTTGGATTGTGGTTGGATTGTGGTGGGATTGTGGTGGGAATGTGGTGGTATTGTGGTGGGATTGTGGTGGGATTGTGGTGGGATTGTGGTGGGATTGTGGTGGGAATGTGGTGAGATTGTGGTGGGAATGTGGTGGGATTGTGGTGGGATTGTGGTTGGATTGTGGTGGGAATGTGGTGGGATTGTGGTGGGATTGTGGTGGGATTGTGGTGTGATTGTGGTGTGATTGTGGTGGGATTGTGGTGGGATTGTGGTGGGATTGTGGTGGTATTGTGGTGGGATTGTGGTGGTATTGTGGTGGGATTGTGGTGGGATTGTGGTGGTATTGTGGTGTGATTGTGGTGGTATTGTGGTGGGATTGTGGTGGTATTGTGGTGGGATTGTGGTGGTACTGTGGTGGGATTGTGGTGGGATTGTGGTTGGATTGTGGTGGGATTGTGGTTGGATTGTGGTGGGATTGTGGCGATAATGTGGTGGGATTGTGGTGGGATTGTGGTGGGAATGTGGTGGGAATGTGGTGGGAATGTGGTGGGATTGTGGTGGGAATGTGGTGGGAGTGTGGTTGGATTGTGGTGGGAATGTGGTGGGAATGTGGTTGGATTGTGGTGGGATTGTGGTGGGAATGTGGTGGGATTGTGGTTGGATTGTGGTTGGATTGTGGTGGTATTGTGGTGGGATTGTGGTTGGATTGTGGTTGGATTGTGGTGGGATTGTGGTGGTATTGTGGTGGGATTGTGGTGGGATTGTGGTGGGATTGTGGTTGGATTGTGGTTGGATTGTGGTGGGATTGTGGTGGTATTGTGGTGGGATTGTGGTTGGATTGTGGTGGGATTGTGGTGGGATTGTGGTGGTATTGTGGTGGGATTGTGGTGGGATTGTGGTGGTATTGTGGTGGGATTGTGGTGGTATTGTGGTGGGAATGTGGTGGGATTGTGGTGGGATTGTGGTTGGATTGTGGTGGGACTGTGGTTGGATTGTGGTTGGATTGTGGTGGGATTGTGGTGGTATTGTGGTGGGATTGTGGTGGTGGTGGTGACTGGTGGTATTGTGGTGGGATTGTGGTGGTATTGTGGTGGGAATGTGGTGGGATTGTGGTGGGATTGTGGTTGGATTGTGGTGGGATTGTGGTTGGATTGTGGTGGGATTGTGGTGGGATTGTGGTTGGATTGTGATGGGATTGTGGTGGGATTGTGGTGGGATTGTGGTGGGATTGTGGTTGGATTGTGGTGGGATTGTGGTTGTATTGTGGTGGTATTGTGGTGGGATTGTGGTGGGAATGTGGTGGGATTATGGTGGGATTGTGGTTGGATTGTGGTGGGATTGTGGTTGGATTGTGGTGGGATTGTGGGAATGTGGTGGTATTGTGGTGGGATTGTGGTGATTGTGGTGGGATTGTGGTGGAATGTGGTGAGATTGTGGTGGGAATGTGGTGGGATTGTGGTGGGATTGTGGTTGGATTGTGGTGGGAATGTGGTGGGATTGTGGTGGGATTGTGGTGGGATTGTGGTGTGATTGTGGTGTGATTGTGGTGGGATTGTGGTGGGATTGTGGTGGGATTGTGGTGGTATTGTGGTGGGATTGTGGTGGGATTGTGGTGGGATTGTGGTGGGATGGATTGGTGATGGTGGGTGGTGGTATTGTGGTGGGATTGTGGTGGGATTGTGGGATTGTGGTTGGATTGTGGGATTGGTTGTGGGATTGTGGTGACTGTGGTGGGATTGTGGTGGGATTGTGGTGGGATTGTGGTGGGATTGTGGTTGGATTGTGGTGGGATGGTTGTATTGTGGCGATAATGTGGTGGGATTGTGGTGGGAATGTGGTGGGATGGTGGGGTGGTTGGATTGTGGTGGGATTGTGGTGGGAATGTGGTGGGAATGTGGTGGGATTATGTGGTGGGATTGTGGTGGGAATGTGGTGGGATTGTGGTTGGATTGTGGTGGAATGTGGTGGGAATGTGGTTGGATTGTGGTGGTTGGATTGTGGTGGGAATGTGGTGTGGTGGGATTGTGGTGGTGGATTTGGTGATTGTGGTGGATTGTGGTGGGATTGTGGTTGGATTGTGGTTGGATTGTGGTTGTGGTGGGATTGTGGTGGTATTGTGGATTGTGGTGGATTGGGGATTGTTGGATTGTGGTGGGATTGTGGTGGGATTGGTGAATGTGGTGATGGGAATGTGGTGGTGGGATTGTGGGATTGTGGTGGGATTGTGGTGGGATTGTGGTGGTGATTGTGGTGGGATTGTGGTGGGATTGTGGTGGTGGATTGTGGTGGGATTGTGGTGGTGGGATTGTGGTGGGATTGTGGTGGATTGGGTGGATTGTGGTGACTGTGGTGATTGTGGTGGATTGTGGTGGGATTGTGGTGGGATTGTGGTGGATTGTGGGATTGTGGTTTGTGGTGGGATTGTGGTGGGATTGTGGTGGGATTTGGTGGGACTGTGGTGGGATTGTGGGATTGTGGTGGTTGGGATTGTGGTGGGATTGTGGTGGGATTGTGGTTGGATTGTGGTGGGATTGTGGTGGGATTGTGGTGGGAATGTGGTGGGATTGTGGTGGGATTGTGGTGGGATTGTGGTGGGATTGTGGTGGGATTGTGGTGGGAATGTGGTGGGATTGTGGTGGGATTGTGGTGGGATTGTGGTGGAATTGTTGTGAGATTGTGGTGGGAATGTGGTTGGATTGTGGTGGGAATGTGGTGGGATTGTGGTGGGATTGTGGTGGGAATGTGGTGGGAATGTGGTGGGATTGTGGTGGGATTGTGGTGGGAATGTGGTGTGATTGTGGTGGGATTGTGGTGGGATTGTGGTGGGAATGTGGTGGGAATGTGGTGGGATTGTGGTGGGAATGTGGTGGGAATGTGGTGGGATTGTGGTGGGAATGTGGTGGGATGTGGTGGGATTGTGGTGGGAATGTGGTGGGAATGTGGTGGGATTGTGGTGGAATTGTGGTGGGAATGTGGTGGGAATGTGGTGGGATTGTGGTGGGATTGTGGTGGGAATGTGGTGGGATTTCAGGAATTCCATTTATTTTCAAATGTCACTTATTATTATTCTGAGAATGCAGTCATATATACATTTTGTTAGAGTATCAGGTATTTTGTACAAATATTTTTTAACAAAATAAAATTGTATTACCCTCATTTGCATAAATGCACTGGGTATATTTGCATATATGAAACAATTAACATAAAGGGGTGGAACAAGGCTGGAACCACCAAAACACTTGCTCTGTCTAGACCTACCAGCCCTCACATGTACTGTCTAGATCTACCTGCCCTCACACATACTGTCTAGACCTACCTGCCCTCACACATACTGTCTAGACCTACCTGCCCTCACATGTACTGTCTAGATCTACCAGCCCTCACAGGTACTGTCTAGACATACCTGCCCTCACAGGTACTGTCTAGACCTACCTGCCCTCACAGGTACTGTCTAGACCTACCTGCCCTCACAGGTACTGTCTAGACATACCTGCCCTCACAGGTACTGTCTAGACCTACCTGCCCTCACAGGTACTGTCTAGACCTACCAGCCCTCACAGTTACTGTCTAGACCTACCTGCCCTCACAGGTACTGTCTAGACCTACCTGCCCTCACATGTACTGTCTAGACCTACCTGCCCTCACAGGTACTGTCTAGATCTACCTGCCCTCACAGGTACTGTCTAGATCTACCTGCCCTCACAGGTACTGTCTAGACCTACCAGCCCTCACAGGTACTGTCTAGATCTACCTGCCCTCACATGTACTGTCTAGATCTACCAGCCCTCACATGTACTGTCTAGATCTACCAGCCCTCACATGTACTGTCTAGATCTACCTGCCCTCACAGGTACTGTCTAGATCTACCTGCCCTCACATGTACTGTCTAGACCTACCTGCCCTCACATGTACTGTCTAGACCTACCTGCCCTCACAGGTACTGTCTACCTGCCCTCACATGTACTGTCTAGATCTACCTGCCCTCACATGTACTGTCTAGACCTACCTGCCCTCACAGGTACTGTCTACCTGCCCTCACAGGTACTGTCTAGACCTACCAGCCCTCACAGGTACTGTCTAGACCTACCTGCCCTCACAGGTACTGTCTAGATCTACCTGCCCTCACAGGTACTGTTTAGACCTACCTGCCCTCACAGGTACTGTCTAGACCTACCTGCCCTCACATGTACTGTCTAGACCTACCTGCCCTCACAGGTACTGTCTAGACCTACCAGCCCTCACAGGTACTGTCTAGACCTACCTGCCCTCACATGTACTGTCTAGATCTACCTGCCCTCACATGTACTGTCTAGATCTACCTGCCCTCACAGGTACTGTCTAGACCTACCTGCCCTCACAGGTACTGTCTAGACCTACCAGCCCTCACAGGTACTGTCTAGACCTACCTGCCCTCACAGGTACTGTCTAGACCTACCAGCCCTCACATGTACTGTCTAGACCTACCAGCCCTCACATGTACTGTCTAGACCTACCTGCCCTCACAGGTACTGTCTAGATCTACCAGCCCTCACATGTACTGTCTAGATCTACCTGCCCTCACAGGTACTGTCTAGACCTACTAGCCCTCACAGGTACTGTCTAGACCTACCAGCCCTCACATGTACTGTCTAGATCTACCAGCCCTCACATGTACTGTCTAGATGTACCTGCCCTCACAGGTACTGTCTAGACCTACTAGCCCTCACAGGTACTGTCTAGATCTACCTGCCCTCACATGTACTGTCTAGATCTACCTGCCCTCACAGGTACTGTCTAGACTGCCTCATTAACTATTGCTGTTGTCACGTTCTCTTGCATAATTCATCAAGTGTGTCAATAGAAAGAAACCCTTGGATTAAAAATCCACAGATCACCATCATAATACAGTTATTTTCCTTCTCTTTCTCGTGTTGGTGAATGTTCAGAGTTCCACTGAGCCCATTCCAGCCATTACCGAGATGGGGTTGACAGGTCTTTACACACATTCACATGGTTGTAACGTTAACTGGAGAAAAACAACAGCAGGCACAAGCAAAGACTATAAAAGAATCGCAGAAGTAGAAATGAAAGTAATCAATCCAGCGAGATTTAAGTGTCAAATGGATTTTGCACCCCCCCCCCTCCAAACACAGGAAATAGATGGCAGAAAAAGACAGATCCTCAGATCCTCAGGGGGGCGGGGCATGCACGTTGCTACTAGGAACATCTGGAGGGAAGAGCGCAACGTCTCGTTATTTTCTGGACCCTCTCAGTCAACTCTATCTGGCTGTATACAAACAGTAAGGCATCGAAGTTATATTATCTGTCACAGAAAAATACATTCAGGGAGGGAGGGAGGGAGGGAGGGAGGGAGGGAGGGAGGGAGGGAGGGAGGGAGGGAGGGAGGGAGGGAGGGAGGAGGGAGGGAGGGAGGGAGGGAGGGAGGGAGGGAGGAGAGGGAGAGGAGGGAGATAGAGAGAGAGAGAGAGAGAGAGAGAGAGAGAGAGAGAGAGAGAGAGAGAGAGAGAGAGAGAGAGAGGGACAGTGAGAGAGAGAGAGACAGTGAGAGAGAGAGAGAGAGGGACAGTGAGAGAGAGAGAGCGAGAGAGAGAGATGGAGCGAGAGACAGAGAGAGAGAGAGAGAGAGAAAGAGAGAGGGAGCGGGACAGTGGGAGAGGGAGAGAGAGAGAGAGAGAAAGAGGGAGCGGGACAGTGATAGAGAGAGAGTGTTGACCAGCTAAGGCAGTGTGGATGAAAGTCACATTACAGATCTATGAAATGAGTTAACAGAACCCTCCATCTGGACCATGTGTCTCCTCAACATGAGCTTCAGTCCTGATCATATTTCATCTGGGTTCTACCACTGTATTAAGACAGCTACACACACACACACACACACACACACACACACACACACACACACACACACACACACACACACACACACACACACACACACACACACACACACACACACACACACACACACACACACACACACACACACACACCATCTGCCTGCACAGGTCTTACATCTCAGGAAGGCAGTGCCTGTGTCCCAAATCACATCCTAATCCCTATATTGCATTATGTTTGACCAGAACATGTCAAAACTAATGCACTATAAAGGGTACAGGGTGTCATTTGGGACAAAGCCAGTTCCTTCCTTCTAATGAGGCGTTCCTCAGCAGACGGTCTTGTAGAGAGAGACACAGACAGACAGACAGACAGACAGACAGACAGACAGACAGACAGACAGACAGACAGACAGACAGACAGACAGACAGACAGACTGACTGAGAAAGACAGAGAGAGAAAGAGAGAGAGAGACAGAGAGAGAGAGAGAGAGAAAGAGAGAAACAGAGACAGAGAGAGAAATAGAGACAGAGAGAGAGAGACAGAGAGAGAAACAAAGACAGAGAAAGAAATAAAGACAGAGAGAGAGACAAAGAGAGAGACAAAGAGAGAAACAAAGAGACAGAGAAAGAAATAGAGACAGAGAGAGAGAGACAGAGAGAGAAACAGAGAAAATAGAGTGAGAGATGTAAAATAGTGAGAGACAGAGAGAGAAACAGACAGACAGAGAGCGAGAGAGACAGGGAGAGAAACAGACAGAGAGAGAGAGAGACAGAGAGAGAAACAGACAGAGAGAGAGAGAGACAGGGAGAGAAACAGACAGAGAGAAAGACAGGGAGAGAAACAGACAGAGAGAGAGAGAGACAGGGAGAGAAACAGACAGAGAGAGAAAGACAGGGAGAGAAACAGACAGAGAGAGAGAAACAGAGACAGGGAGAGAAACAGACAGAGAGAGAGAGAGACAGGGAGAGAAACAGACAGAGAGAGAAAGACAGGGAGAGAAACAGAGAGAGAGAGAGAGACAGGGAGAGAAACAGACAGAGAGAAAGACAGGGAGAGAAACAGACAGAGAGAGAAAGACAGGGAGAGACGGTGAACTTTCATCACAATAAACAAACAAACTCATTCTGTTCACAACAACCCAGGGTGTGACCCCATGTCACCTGGTAACTGTTCATCAACCAGACTCATTCTGTTCACAACAACCCAGGGTGTGACCCCATGTCACCTGGTAACTGTTCATCAACCAGACTCATTCTGTTCACAACAACCCAGGGTGTGACCCCATGTCACCTGGTAACTGTTCATCAACCAGACTCATTCTGTTCACAACAACCCAGGGTGTGACCCCATGTCACCTGGTAACTGTTCATCAACCAGACTCATTCTGTTCACAACAACCCAGGGTGTGACCCCATGTCACCTGGTAACTGTTCATCAACCAGACTCATTCTGTTCACAACAACCCAAGGTGTGACCCCATGTCACCTGGTAACTGCACATCAAACAGACTCATTCTGTTCACAACAACCCAGGGTGTGACCCCATGTCACCTGGTAACTGTTCATCAACCAGACTCATTCTGTTCACAACAACCCAGGGTGTGACCCCATGTCACCTGGTAACTGTTCATCAAACAGACTCATTCTGTTCAAAACAACCCAGGGTGTGACCCCATGTCACCTGGTAACTGTTCATATAACAGACTCATTCTGTTCACAACAACCCAGGGTGTGACCAAATGTCACCTGGTAACTGTTCATCAACCAGACTCATTCTGTTCACAACAACCCAGGGTGTGACCCCATGTCACCTGGTAACTGTTCATCAACCAGACTCATTCTGTTCACATCAACCCAGGGTGTGACCCCATGTCACCTGGTAACTGTTCATCAACCAGACTCATTCTGTTCACAACAACCCAGGGTGTGACCCCATGTCACCTGGTAACTGTTCATCAACCAGACTCATTCTGTTCACAACAACCCAGGGTGTGACCCCATGTCACCTGGTAAATGTTCATCAAACAGACTCATTCTGTTCACAACAACCCAGGGTGTGACCCCTGTCACCTGGTAACTGCACATCAGACTCATTCTGTTCACAACAACCCAGGGTGTGACCCCATGTCACCTGGTAACTGTTCATCAACCAGACTCATTCTGTTCACATCAACCCAGGGTGTGACCCCATGTCACCTGGTAACTGTTCATCAACCAGACTCATTCTGTTCACAACAACCCAGGGTGTGACCCCATGTCACCTGGTAACTGTTCATCAACCAGACTCATTCTGTTCACATCAACCCAGGGTGTGACCCCATGTCACCTGGTAACTGTTCATCAACCAGACTCATTCTGTTCACAACAACCCAGGGTGTGACCCCATGTCACCTGGTAACTGTTCATCAACCAGACTCATTCTGTTCACAACAACTCAGGGTGTGACCCCATGTCACCTGGTAACTGTTCATCAACCAGACTCATTCTGTTCACAACAACAGGGTGTGACCCCATGTCACCTGGTAACTGTTCACATAACAGACTCATTCTGTTCACAACAACCCAGGGTGTGACCCCATGTCACCTGGTAACTGTTCATCAACCAGACTCATTCTGTTCACAACAACCCAGGGTGTGACCCCATGTCACCTGGTAACTGTTCATCAAACAGACTCATTCTGTTCACAACAACCCAGGGTGTGACCCCATGTCACCTGGTAACTGTTCATCAACCAGACTCATTCTGTTCACAACAACCCAGGGTGTGACCCCATGTCACCTGGTAACTGTTCATATAACAGACTCATTCTGTTCACAACAACCCAAGGTGTGACCCCCATTTCATCTGGTAACTGCACATCAAACATAGTGATGATAAACGTTGACACTGTACAGAACATGTGTTGTCTGATATAGAAATGTGAAATGTACGTTTGGAGTCTGTTTGTATGACAGCCAGTGGTGTAATACTTTAAAGTACTACTAAGGTCGAGTTTTTTTGTTGGCATCTGTACTTTACTATTTATATTTTGGACAATTTTTACTTCTACTTCACAACATTCCTAAAGAAAATAATGTACTTTTTACTCCATAGATTTTCTCCGGACACCCAAAAGTACTCGTTACATTTTGAATGCTCAGCAGGACAGGAAAATGGTCTAATTCACACACATATCAAGAGAACATCCCTGGTCATCTCTACTGCCTCTGATCTGGTGGACTCACTAAACAGAGAACATCCCTGGTCATCCCTACTGTCTCTGATCTGGAGGACTCACTAAACAGAGAACATCCCTGGTCATCCCTACTGCCTCTGATCTGGTGGACTCACTAAACAGAGAACATCCCTGGTCATCTCTACTGCCTCTGATCTGGTGGACTCACTAAACAGAGAACATCCCTGGTCATCCCTACTGTCTCTGATCTGGAGGACTCACTAAACAGAGAACATCCCTGGTCATCCCTAATGCCTCTGACCTGGAGGACTCACTAAACAGAGAACATCCCTGGTCATCCCTACTGCCTCTGATCTGGAGGACTCACTAAACAGAGAACATCCCTGGTCATCTCTACTGCCTCTGACCTGGAGGACTCACTAAACACAAATAAATGATGTATAAATGATGTCTGAGTGTTGGACTGTGCCCCCTGGTCATCTCTTCTGCCTCTGATCATATGGACTCACCAAACAAACACAAATAAATGATGCATAAATGATGTCTGAATGTTGGACTGTGCCCCTGGCTCTCCCTAAATACATAACACGGTGCCGTATGGTTTCCTTCATAAAAGGAATTTTAAATGATGTATACTTTTACTTTTGGTACTTAAGTATATTGTATCAATTACATTTACTTTTGGTACTTAAGTATATTGTATCAATTACATTTACTTTTGATACTTAATTATATTGTGTATTACAATCCTCAACGGCTCATCTTCCAAAATACATGGAGTCCTCTCTTAATTTACAGCATTTTCCCCTCTCTCAGACAACAAACACTTAGCAGACCTTCTTGTGGTGTGAGATGCTCAAGTTGAGAATGGCCAAGCCCCCCCGATACAGAGCTGTGAAGCCGGAGACCCTGCGCTCTGACGTCATGCTACTATGTACTCTGCTACGATCCCGTTTCAGAGCTTGTTAGTGCCCAAATCTGCCATTTTAAAGGAGCATACGGGTAGCAGTGTAAAGGGCTACACTCCTCAGTGCTTGGCTGACACCCTGTGTTTGTCGTAATAAATATGATGGGGAGACAGAGAACTGGTTTCAAGTGTAGTGCGCAGCAGGTGTTTATTTGTGAAGGACCACAGGAGGAGGCAGGTAGCTGGATCCAGGGGCAGGCAGAAGGTCATACACAGGAGGAGGCAGGTAGCAGGGTCCAGGGGCAGGCAGAAGGTCATACACAGGAGGAGGCAGGTAGCTGGGTCCAGGGGCAGGCAGAAGGTCATACACAGGAGGAGACAGGTAGCTGGGTCCAGGGGCAGGCAGAAGGTCATACACAGGAGGAGGTAGGTAGCTGGGTCCAGGGGCAGGCAGAAGGTCATACACAGGAGGAGACAGGTAGCTGGGTCCAGGGGCAGGCAGAAGGTCATACACAGGAGGAGGTAGGTAGCTGGGTCCAGGGGCAGGCAGAAGGCCATACACATGAGGAGGTAGGTAGCTGGGTCCAGGGGCAGGCAGAAGGTCATACACAGGAGGAGGTAGGTAGCTGGGTCCAGGGGCAGGCAGAAGGTCATACACAGGAGGAGGCAGGTAGCTGGGTCCAGGGGCAGGCAGAAGGTCATACACAGGAGGAGGTAGGTAGCTGGGTCCAGGGGCAGGCAGAAGGTCATACACAGGAGGAGGTAGGTAGCTGGGTCCAGGGGCAGGCAGAAGGCCATACACATGAGGAGGTAGGTAGCTGGGTCCAGGGGCAGGCAGCAGGTCATACACAGGAGGAGGCAGGTAGCTGGGTCCAGGGGCAGGCAGCAGGTCATACACAGGAGGAGGCAGGTAGCTGGGTCCAGGGGCAGGCAGCAGGTCATACACAGGAGGAGGCAGGTAGCAGGGTCCAGGGGCAGGCAGAAGGTCATACACAGGAGGAGGCAGGTAGCTGGGTCCAGGGGCAGGCAGAAGGCCATACACATGAGGAGGTAGGTAGCTGGGTCCAGGGGCAGGCAGAAGGTCATACACAGGAGGAGGCAGGTAGCTGGGTCCAGGGGCAGGCAGAAGGTCATACACAGGAGGAGGCAGGTAGCTGGGTCCAGGGGCAGGCAGAAGGTCATACACAGGAGGAGGCAGGGAGCTGGGTCCAGGGGCAGGCAGAAGGTCATACACATGAGGAGGTAGGTAGCTGGGTCCAGGGGCAGGTAGAAAGTCATACACAGGAGGAGGCAGGTAGCTGGGTCCAGGGGCAGGCAGAAGGTCATACACAGGAGGAGGCAGGGAGCTGGGTCCAGGGGCAGGCAGAAGGTCATACACATGAGGAGGCAGGTAGCTGGGTCTAGGGGCAGGCAGAAGGTCATAAACAGGAGGAGGCAGGTAGCTGGGTCCAGGGGCAGGCAGAAGGTCATACACATGAGGAGGTAGGTAGCTGGGTCCAGGGGCAGGCAGAAGGTCATAAACAGGAGGAGGCAGGTAGCTGGGTCCAGGGGCAGGCAGAAGGTCATACACATGAGGAGGTAGGTAGCTGGGTCCAGGGGCAGGCAGAAGGTCATACACAGGAGGAGGCAGGTAGCTGGGTCCAGGGGCAGGCAGAAGGTCATACACAGGAGGAGGCAGGTAGCTGGGTCCAGGGGCAGACAGAAGGTCATACACAGGAGGAGGCAGGTAGCTGGGTCTAGGGGTAGGTAGCTGGGTTCAGGAGCAGGCAGAAGGTCATACACAGGAGGAGGTAGGTAGCTGGGTCCAGGGGCAGGTAGAAAGTCATACACAGGAGGAGGCAGGTAGCTGGGTCCAGGGGCAGGTAGCTGGGTCCAGGGGCAGGCAGAAGGTCATACACAGGAGGAGGCAGGTAGCTGGGTCTAGGGGCAGGTAGCTGGGTCCAGGGGCAGGCAGAAGGTCATACACAGGAGGAGGTAGGTAGCTGGGTCCAGGGGCAGGTAGAAGGTCATACACAGGAGGAGGCAGGTAGCTGGGTCCAGGGGCAGGCAGAAGGTCATACACAGGAGGAGGTAGGTAGCTGGGTCCAGGAGCAGGCAGAAGGTCATACACAGGAGGAGGTAGGTAGCTGGGTCCAGGGGCAGGCAGAAGGTCATACACAGGAGGAGGTAGGTAGCTGGGTCCAGGGGCAGGCAGAAGGTCATACACAGGGGGTCCAACAAGGCAACAGTGCAGGCATGGAAATGGCTGTAACGTAGTCTGGGAGATCAGTGTCACGTTGACTGTCTTCAAACTCCCTGTCATAAACGAGCCAAGGCGCACACAAACACTCACAGAAAATAAATAATTACCCACAAACACAGGTGGGGAAAAAAGGCTGCCTAAGTATGATTCCGAATCAGAGACAACGATGGACAGCTGCCTCTGATTGGGAACCATACCCGGGCCAACAAAGAAACAGACAAACTAGAATGCCCACCCAACCACCCAACACCCTGACCTAACCAAATCGAGAAATAAAAAGGCTCTGTAAGGTCAGGGTGTGACAATCAGGCAATAGGTTGATAACAGGAAATCTGATAGGCTAAAGTACAGACAGGGAATCGGTAATACGCGTCATTAGTGAGGATGGCCAAAAACTTATATATACTTATATATCATATACAGGAGGACTAATACAGGGAAACCAGCGCTTCAGATAGAAGTGTGTCACAAAACAATCAATACCTCACAGTGACGGGGTGGAAAGAACTGAACTAAATAGTGTGTGATAATGACATACAGGTGTGTGAACAGGTGATCAGAATTCAAGGTGATTGGGATCTGGAGAGGTGAGCTGCGTTCAGGGGATCTATGTGTTAGAGGGTGTGAGCTGGACAGTGGGCTGGAGACTGGGCTGCGTTCAGGGGATCTATGTGTTAGAGGGTGTGAGCTGGACAGTGGGCTGGAGAGTGGGCTGCGTTCAGGGGATCTATGTGTTAGAGGGTGTGAGCTGGACAGTGGGCTGGAGAGTGGGCTGCGTTCAGGGGATCTATGTGTTAGAGGGTGTGAGCTGGACAGTGGGCAGTGGCTGCGTTCAGGGGATCTATGTGTTAGAGGGTGTGAGCTGGACAGTGGGCTGGAGAGTGGGCTGCGTTCAGGGGATCTATGTGTTAGAGGGTGTGAGCTGGACAGTGGGCTGGAGAGTGGGCTGCGTTCAGGGGATCTATGTGTTAGAGGGTGTGAGCTGGACAGTGGGCTGGAGAGTGGGCTGCGTTCAGGGGATCTATGTGTTAGAGGGTGTGAGCTGGACAGTGGGCTGGAGAGTGGGCTGCGTTCAGGGGATCTATGTGTTAGAGGGTGTGAGCTGGACAGTGGGCTGGAGAGTGGGCTGCGTTCAGGGGATCTATGTGTTAGAGGGTGTGAGCTGGAAAGTGGGCTGGGTTTAGGGCATATACATGTTTGAGTGTGAGTTGGAAAGTGGGCTGGGTTCAGGTGATCTACGTGTTTGAGGTGTGAGCTGGACAGTGGGCTGGAGATTGGGCTGTCTGGGATTATGTGTTGAGGTGTGATCTCTGGACAGCAAGGGCTAAGAGGGTGAGCTGAAAACTGTCAGTTCTGAGATCTATGTTTAGAAAGGGTGTGAGGGTTTGCTGGAACTGAGCCCGTTCAGGGATCTATGTTTAGAGGGTGTGAGCTGGAAAGTGGGTGGGCTGGAGGGTGTGAGCTGTCAGTGGGCTCTGAGGGGATCTATTAGAAAGGGTGAGGGACAGTGGGCTGAAAACTGGGCTGTTTAGGGGATCTAAAGGTGTAGCTGGACAGTGGGCTGGGTTTGTGAGCTGTCCCCGTTCAGGGGATCTATGTTTAGAAAGGGTGAGCTGGACAGTGGGCTGGAAACTGGGCCCGTTCAGGGGATCTATGTTTAGAAGGTGTGAGCTGGACAGTGGGTTTGCCAGGGGATCTAAACTGAGCTGGACAGTGGGCTGAGAAGTTTAGAAAGGGTAAAGGGTTTGCTGAAAACTGTCCCCCTCTGAGAAGTTTAGAAAGGGTAAAGCTGGACAGTTGCTGAAAACTGTCCGCCTCTGAGAAGTTTAGAAAGGGTGAGCTGGACAGTTTGCTGAAAACTGTCCCCTCTGGGAAGTTTAGAAAGGGTAAAGGGTTTGCTGAAAACTGTCCCCCTCTGAGAATGTTTAGAAAGGGTAAAGCTGGGTTGGGCTGGAAAACTGTCCCCCTCTGAGAAGTTTAGAAAGGGTAAAGGGTTTGCTGAAAACTGTCCCCCTCTGAGAAGTTTAGAAAGGGTAAAGGGTTTGCTGAAAACTGTCCCCCTCTGAGAAGTTTAGAAAGGGTAAAGGGTTTGCTGAAAACTGTCCCCCTCTGAGAAGTTTAGAAAGGGTAAAGGGTTTGCTGAAAACTGTCCCCCTCTGAGAAGTTTAGAAAGGGTAAAGGGTTTGCTGAAAACTGTCCCCCTCTGAGAAGTTTAGAAAGGATAAAGGGTTTGCTGAAAACTGTCCCCCTCTGAGAAGTTTAGAAAGGGTAAAGGGTTTGCTGAAAACTGTCCCCTCTGAGAAGTTTAGAAAGGGTAAAGGGTTTGCTGAAAACTGTCCCCCTCTGAGAAGTTTAGAAAGGGTAAAGGGTTTGCTGAAAACTGTCCCCCTCTGAGAAGTTTAGAAAGGGTAAAGGGTTTGCTGAAAACTGTCCCCCTCTGAGAAGTTTAGAAAGGGTAAAGGGTTTGCTGAAAACTGTCCCCCTCTGAGAAGTTTAGAAAGGGTAAAGGGTTTGCTGAAAACTGTCCGCCTCTGAGAAGTTTAGAAAGGGTAAAGGGTTTGCCGAAAACTGTCCCCCTCTGAGAAGTTTAGAAAACTCAAAGTGTGAATATTAATACTTGAAGTCTCTTGCTATTTGTTTATCCCCGTGTAACAAGACTGCTCCTTAACAAAGCAGAGAGAGACACGGGACCACAGTTTGCTCCAGATTTAGACACTTTACCAATGGATGAAAAACAGAATGAGTCACACACTGTCTTTCTTTCCTCAAGAGCATGAGGTCGGCATTGTGCCTCCTCTAAAAAAAAAGAGAGGGCAGGCAGCAAGCATCAGCCAATTTGCACCTGAACTCATCTAAATACAGAAGCCAGTATCACGACTGCACAGCCCGCAGTCATAGAGTCAGAGAAAGGCTTCCAATGCTGTTGGAACTATAGAAGTAGAATTAGAATCATTCTGATCTATGGTTGGAACACAGGGCTATTATTGTGTTCCGTGTTGTCATGCTGATGATGGTCTTATCTAATGTGAATAGAACTGCTGTGGGTGTTTATTTTCCACGAAGAGCTGTTGCATCTGGGGACACTAAGAGAAGCCTGGTCTGTGTCTTCCTGTGTCGGTCTGTGTCTGTCGGCATCAAAGTCATCGCATCAACAAAAGGGACAAAAGAGTTGAAATTTGACGAGAATAACTGAAGTGATGATTAGCATATCGTTGTTGTGTTCTAGAACAAAGAGAGTTTTGAAGTATGGAACACTGTTTCACTGGGATGTTTTGTATATTGATGATGCCTGGATATGATCATGTATTTATTTAGAATTAGTTATATGGGTTGTTTTTCTGAGACATATATATATATATATATATATATATATATATATATATATGACGGTAAAGCTAGGCAGCTGGCAGTGATGTCATCGTCATCCATTCTCCACACAGTGCCTTCAAAAAATGGACTGCTGAATTGATTTCTGTTTTGTCGAAAGAACTGCAAATCATTTGACATACATTAGGGGGTCCACTCTGACGAGGTGATTGTTCCACACAAGGAAAGGCAAACTATTCTCCATACCATGAATATTTTATTGACTGTAATTTAAAAACTCCTTTCTGGGACCATGACAGAGTTTTGCTCCCTCTGTGGTCAGAAGTTCAGCAGCCGAGCAATTAGCTGGCGGTTCTGCACGTCTGGAAGAGCGGAGAAGAGAAAGATGCTTCTGAATTTGTTCTGGACACAAAGAGGGAGGATGGACTAGGATCATTTCCAAATGAATACAGCCCATGATTGAAACGACTGCCACAACAGGAAATGCAAATGTGACAGAAATGATTGGCTGAGACTGTGCGATATCTCTTCCTCTCTTCTCTTCTTCTCTTAGCTCTACTTGAGTGTCAGGGAGTTATTAAACCTTGGACAGCAGAAACACTTGAGAATAAGTGGACTGGAAAATATGCATAGCACACTACGGCTACGTCCCAAATGGCACCCTATTCCATATATAGTGCACTACTTTAGACCAGAGCCCTATTCCCTATATAGTGCACTACTTTAGACCAGGGCCCTATTCCTTATATAGTGCACTACTTTAGACCAGAACCCTATTCCTTATATAGTGCACTACTTTAGACCAGAGCCCTATTCCCTATATAGTGCACTACTTTAGACCAGGGCCCTATTCCCTATATAGTGCACTACTTTAGACCAGGGCCCTATTCCCTATATAGTGCACTACTTTAGACCAGAGCCCTATTCCCTATATAGTGCACTACTTTAGACCAGGGCCCTATTCCCTATATAGTGCACTACTTTAGACCAGAACCCTATTCCTTATATAGTGCACTACTTTAGACCAGAGCCCTATTCCCTATATAGTGCACTACTTTAGACCAGGGCCCTATTCCCTATATAGTGCACTACTTTAGACCAGGGTCCTATTCCCTATATAGTGCACTACTTTAGACCAGAGCCCTATTCCCTATATAGTGCACTACTTTAGACCAGGGCCCTATTCCCTATGTCGTGCACTAGCCCTAGGGGGCTTTGGTCAAAATAAATGCACTACACTGAGTTTACAAAACATTAGGAACACCTGCTCTTTCCATGACAGACTGACCAGGTGAATCCAGGTGAAAGATATGATCCCTTATTGATGTCACCTGTTAAATCCACTTCAATCAGCATAGATGAAGGGGAGGAGACGGGTTAAAGAAGGAGTTTTAAGCCTTGAGACAACGGAGCCATGGATTGTGAATGTGGACAATTCAGAGGGTGAATGGTTAAGACACAAGATTTAAGTGCCTTTGAACGGGGTATGGTAGTAGGTGCCAGGCGTTCCCGGTTTGTGTTGAGAACGACAACACTCCTAGGTTTTTCACACTTAACAGTTTCTGCGTGTATCACCAATGGCCCACCGCCCAAAGGACATTCCAGCCAATTTGACACAACTGTGGGAAGCATTGGAGTCGACATGGGCCAGCATCCCTGTCGAACGCTTTCTAACACCGTGCAGAGTCCCACGCCACGACGAACCGAGGCTGTTCTGAGGGGCAAAAGGAAGCGCAACTCAATATCAGGAAGGTGTTCCTAATGTTTTGCCAACTCTGTGTATGTAGGGGAAGAGGGAGTCATTTAGAACACAACCTTAAGCAATTCATAGACAGGGTGTCTTCCCTAGATACTGTTAACATTCCATACGTTGTGGTTGCCTTGGCAACATCTCGGTGAAGCAGTAGGTTGACAGATAATGTTAGAATCTCTATTGTAATAGCAATCTAAATTCCATCGATGAAAGAAATATCACAATGGTAGTTGTAATAAGGGGGGTAATTGATTTTCATCCATAATATACCGTTGCAAATTCAATATCACATTAATAACATTTAAGCTAAACGCAATCAATTGTTGTTTTTTTGATACACTGTGAACTCCATTTTTTACCTTTATTTAACAAGGCAAGTCAGTTAAGAACAAATTATTATTTTCAATGATGGCCTAGGAACAGTGGGTTAGCTGCCTGTTCAGGGGTAGAACGACAGATTTGTACCTTGTCAGCTCGGGGACTTGAACTTGCAACCTTTCGGTTACTAGTCCAACGCTCTAACCACTAGGCTACCCTGCCGCCCCCATGCTAATGCTCCTGTAATCGAACAAACGTGAGTAATGTTTCATTAACCAGGTTAGACTTAACGTATCTCTAATTCAATCACAAACGCAGCTCGGTCGGACAGCGAATTGGAGCGTAAGTGTATGATTTGCATAATTGTTCATCATTAATGTTTACATTAATTGCATGGGTATAATTGGCCTTTCCTGTGAATGGCGCTTTACTAGAATATCGCTACATTTGCATTACATTCCAGCAAGAAGTGAAGATCACATATCAGTCAGCTAGTTAGCTGGGGACGGGCTTATAGGTTATGTACATATCAACATCAGTCAGCTAGTTAGCTGGGGTTACTGTGAGTATAGGTTATGTACATATCAACATCAGTCAGCTAGTTAGCTGGGGTTACTGCTGAGTATAGGTTATGTACATATCAACATCAGTCAGCTAGTTAGCTGGGGTTACTGCTGAGTATAGGTTATGTACATATCAACATCAGTCAGCTAGTTAGCTGGGGTTAAGGGTTAGTATAGGTTATGTACATATCAACATCAGTCAGCTAGTTAGCTGGGGTTACTGGTGAGTATAGGTTATGTACATATCAACATCAGTCAGCTAGTTAGCTGGGGTTACTGCTGAGTATAGGTTATGTACATATCAACATCAGTCAGCTAGTTAGCTGGGGTTAAGGGTTAGTATAGGTTATGTACATATCAACATCAGTCAGCTAGTTAGCTGGGGTTAAGGGTTAGTATAGGTTATGTACATATCAACATCAGTCAGCTAGTTAGCTGGGGTATGGGCTGAGTATAGGTTATGTACATATCAACATCAGTCAGCTAGTTAGCTGGGGTTACTGCTGAGTATAGGTTATGTACATATCAACATCAGTCAGCTAGTTAGCTGGGGTTAAGGGTTAGTATAGGTTATGTACATATCAACATCAGTCAGCTAGTTAGCTGGGGTTATGGGCTGAGTATAGGTTATGTACATATCAACATCAGTCAGCTAGTTAGCTGGGGTTACTGCTGAGTATAGGTTATGTACATATCAACATCAGTCAGCTAGTTAGCTGGGGTTATGGGCTGAGTATAGGTTATGTACATATCAACATCAGTCAGCTAGTTAGCTGGGGTTAAGGGTTAGTATAGGTTATGTACATATCAACATCAGTCAGCTAGTTAGCTGGGGTTATGGGCTGAGTATAGGTTATGTACATATCAACATCAGTCAGCTAGTTAGCTGGGGTTAAGGGTTAGTATAGGTTATGTACATATCAACATCAGTCAGCTAGTTAGCTGGGGTTAAGGGTTAGTATAGGTTATGTACATATCAACATCAGTCAGCTAGTTAGCTGGGGTTACTGCTGAGGGTTATGTACATATCAACATCAGTCAGGTTATGTACTGAGTATAGGTTATGTACATATCAACATCAGTCAGCTAGTTAGCTGGGGTTACTGCTGAGTATAGGTTATGTACATATCAACATCAGTCAGCTAGTTAGCTGGGGTTACTGCTGAGTATAGGTTATGTACATATCAACATCAGTCAGCTAGTTAGCTGGGGTTACTGCTGAGTATAGGTTATGTACATATCAACATCAGTCAGCTAGTTAGCTGGGGTTACTGCTGAGTATAGGTTATGTACATATCAACATCAGTCAGCTAGTTAGCTGGGGTTACTGCTGAGTATAGGTTATGTACATATCAACATCAGTCAGCTAGTTAGCTGGGGTTACTGCTGAGTATAGGTTATGTACATATCAACATCAGTCAGCTAGTTAGCTGGGGTTAAGGGTTAGTATAGGTTATGTACATATCAACATCAGTCAGCTAGTTAGCTGGGGTTATGGGCTGAGTATAGGTTATGTACATATCAACATCAGTCAGCTAGTTAGCTGGGGTTACTGCTGAGTATAGGTTATGTACATATCAACATCAGTCAGCTAGTTAGCTGGGGTTAAGGGTTAGTATAGGTTATGTACATATCAACATCAGTCAGCTAGTTAGCTGGGGTTACTGCTGAGTATAGGTTATGTACATATCAACATCAGTCAGCTAGTTAGCTGGGGTTAAGGGTTAGTATAGGTTATGTACATATCAACATCAGTCAGCTAGTTAGCTGGGGTTAAGGGTTAGTATAGGTTATGTACATATCAACATCAGTCGGCTAGTTAGCTGGGGTTATGGGCTGAGTATAGGTTATGTACATATCAACATCAGTCAGCTAGTTAGCTGGGGTTATGGGCTGAGTATAGGTTATGTACATATCAACATCAGTCTAGTTAGCTGGGGTTAGCTGAGTATAGGTTATGTACATATCAACATCAGTCAGCTAGTTAGCTGGGGTTAAGGGTTAGTATAGGTTATGTACATATCAACATCAGTCAGCTAGTTAGCTGGGGTTACTGCTGAGTATAGGTTATGTACATATCAACATCAGTCAGCTAGTTAGCTGGGGTTACTGCTGAGTATAGGTTATGTACATATCAACATCAGTCAGCTAGTTAGCTGGGGTTATGTGCTGAGTATAGGTTATGTACATATCAACATCAGTCAGCTAGTTAGCTGGGGTTAAGGGCTGAGTATAGGTTATGTACATATCAACATCAGTCAGCTAGTTAGCTGGGGTTATGGGCTGAGTATAGGTTATGTACATATCAACATCAGTCAGCTAGTTAGCTGGGGTTAGCTGAGTATAGGTTATGTACATATCAACATCAGTCAGCTAGTTAGCTGGGGTTACTGCTGAGTATAGGTTATGTACATATCAACATCAGTCAGCTAGTTAGCTGGGGTTAAGGGTTAGTATAGGTTATGTACATATCAACATCAGTCAGCTAGTTAGCTGGGGTTATGGGCTGAGTATAGGTTATGTACATATCAACATCAGTCAGCTAGTTAGCTGGGGTTACTGCTGAGTATAGGTTATGTACATATCAACATCAGTCAGCTAGTTAGCTGGGGTTAAGGGCTGAGTATAGGTTATGTACATATCAACATCAGTCAGCTAGTTAGCTGGGGTTATGGGCTGAGTATAGGTTATGTACATATCAACATCAGTCAGCTAGTTAGCTGGGGTTAAGGGTTAGTATAGGTTATGTACATATCAACATCAGTCAGCTAGTTAGCTGGGGTTACTGCTGAGTATAGGTTATGTACATATCAACATCAGTCAGCTAGTTAGCTGGGGTATGGGCTGAGTATAGGTTATGTACATATCAACATCAGTCAGCTAGTTAGCTGGGGTTATGGGCTGAGTATAGGTTATGTACATATCAACATCAGTCAGCTATCTGGGGTTACTGCAGGTTATGTACATATCAACATCAGTCAGCTAGTTAGCTGGGGTTAAGGGTTAGTATAGGTTATGTACATATCAACATCAGTCAGCTAGTTAGCTGGGGTTACTGCTGAGTATAGGTTATGTACATATCAACATCAGTCAGCTAGTTAGCTGGGGTTAAGGGTTAGTATAGGTTATGTACATATCAACATCAGTCAGCTAGTTAGCTGGGGTACGGGCTGAGTATAGGTTATGTACATATCAACATCAGTCAGCTAGTTAGCTGGAGTTATGGGCTGAGTATAGGTTATGTACATATCAACATCAGTCAGCTAGTTAGCTGGGGTTATGGGCTGAGTATAGGTTATGTACATATCAACATCAGTCACCTAGTTAGCTGGGGTTGGGTTAGTATAGGTTATGTACATATCAACATCAGTCTAGTTAGTTAAGGGTTAGTATAGGTTAGTACATATCAACATCTGGGGTTAAGGGTTAGTATAGGTTATGTACATATCAACATCAGTCAGCTAGTTAGCTGGGGTTAAGGGTTAGTATAGGTTATGTACATATCAACATCAGTCAGCTAGTTAGCTGGGGTACGGGCTGAGTGTAGGTTATGTACAAAATATAGAAAACTTGTTTGAGGGTTTGCTCTCAGGCTGGAATGAATGAATAGTTTCCGTTGCGTGAGAGAAAAAATATTTAGGAACTAGCAGTCAAACCATAGAAAGAAAAGAAATCGGTGTACCAACGTACCAATATCCCATACTAACACACAACCTAGAAGGCATGGCCAATAACCCATACTAACACACAACCTAGAAGGCATGGCCAATAACCCATACTAACACACAACCTAGAAGGCATGGCCAATAACCCATACTAACACACAACCTAGAAGGCATGGCCAATAACCCATACTAACACACAACCTAGAAGGCATGGCCAATAACCCATACTAACACACAACCTAGAAGGCATGGCCAATAACCCATACTAACACACAACCTAGAAGGCATGGCCAATATCCCATACTAACACACAACCTAGAAGGCATGGCCAATAACCCATACTAACACACAACCTAGAAGGCATGGCCAATATCCCATACTAACACACAACCTAGAAGGCATGGCCAATAACCCATACTAACACACAACCTAGAAGGCATGGCCAATATCCCATACTAACACACAACCTAGAAGGCATGGCCAATATCCCATACTAACACACAACCTAGAAGGCATGGCCAATATCACATACTAACACACAACCTAGAAGGCATGGCCAATATCCCATACTAGCACACAAGCTAGAAGGTATTGCCAATATCCCGTAATAACACACAACCTAGAAGGCATGGCCAATATCACATACTAACACACAACCTAGAAGGCATGGCCAATAACCCATACTAACACACAACTTAGAAGGCATGGCCAATAACCCATACTAACACACAACCTAGAAGGCATGGCCAATAACCCATACTAACACACAACCTAGAAGGCATGGCCAATAACCCATACTAACACACAACCTAGAAGGCATGGCCAATATCCCATACTAACACACAACCTAGAAGGCATGGCCAATAACCCATAATAACAAACAACTTACAAGGCATGGCCAATATCCCATACTAACACACAACCTAGAAGGCATGGCCAATATCCCATACTAACACACAACCTAGAAGGCATGGCCAATATCCCATACTAACACACAACCTAGAAGGCATGGCCAATATCCCATACTAACACACAACCTAGAAGGCATGGCCAATATCCCATACTAACACACAACCTAGAAGGCATGGCCAATATCCCATACTAACACACAACCTAGAAGGCATGGCCAATATCCCATACTAACACACAACCTAGAAGGCATGGCCAATATCCCATACTAACACACAACTTACAAGGCATGGCCAATATCCCATACTAACACACAACTTACAAGGCATGGCCAATATCCCATACTAACACACAACCTAGAAGGCATGGCCAATAACCAATACTAACACACAACCTAGAAGGCATGGCCAATAACCCATACTAACACACAACCTAGAAGGCATGGCCAATAACCCATACTAACACACAACCTAGAAGGCATGGCCAATAACCCATACTAACACACAACCTAGAAGGCATGGCCAATAACCCATACTAACACACAACCTAGAAGGCATGGCCAATAACCCATACTAACACACAACCTAGAAGGCATGGCCAATATCCCATACTAACACACAACCTAGAAGGCATGGCCAATATCCCATACTAACACACAACCTAGAAGGCATGGCCAATATCCCATACTAACACACAACCTAGAAGGCATGGCCAATATCCCATACTAACACACAACTTAGAAGGCATGGCCAATATCCCATACTAACACACAACCTAGAAGGCATGGCCAATATCCCATACTAACACACAACCTAGAAGGCATGGCCAATATCCCATACTAACACACAACCTAGAAGGCATGGCCAATATCCCATACTAACACACAACTTTGAAGGCATGGCCAATATCACACACTAACACACAACCTAGAAGGCATGCCCAATATCCCATACTAACACACAACCTAGAAGGCATGTCCAATATCCCATAATAACACACAACTTAGAAGGCATGGCCAATATCCCATACTAACACACAACTTACAAGGCCTGGCCAATATCCCATACTAACACACAACCTAGAAGGCATGGCCAATATCCCATACTAACACACAACCTAGAAGGCATTGCCAATATCCCATACTAACACACAACCTAGAAGGCATTGCCAATATCCCATACTAACAAACAAGTTACAAGGCATGGCCAATATCACATACTAACACACAACCTAGAAGGCATGGCCAATATCCCATAATAACACACAACCTAGAAGGCATGGCCAATATCCCATACTAACACACAACCTAAAAGGCATGGCCAATATCCCATACTAACACTCAACCTAGAAGGCATGGCCAATATCCCATACTAACACACAACTTACAAGGCATGGCCAATATCCCATACTAACACACAACTTACAAGGCATGGCCAATATCCCATACTAACACACAACCTAGAAGGCATGGCCAATATCCCATACTAACACACAACCTAGAAGGCATGACCAATATCCCATACTAACACACAACTTACAAGGCATGGCCAATATCCCATACTAACACACAACCTAGAAGGCAGGGCCAATAACCCATACTAACACACAACCTAGAAGGCATGGCCAATATCCCATACTAACACACAACTTACAAGGCATGGCCAATATCCCATACTAACACACAATTTACAAGGCATGGCCAATATCCCATACTAACACATAACCTAGAAGGCATGGCCAATATCCCATACTAACACGCAACCTAGAAGGCATGGCCAATATCCCATACTAACACACAACCTAGAAGGCATGGCCAATATCCCATACTAACACACAAGCTAGAAGGCATGGCCAATATCCCATACATTGCTTCATTGTAAGTGCTATGCTAATGGGGATATTTGAAGAGATATTGGAATAGAGGAATGGCTTGTAGCCCTTTTAGTGTAATGGAGTGGTCACTCTCACTGATAGATAGCATTGGTGTCACATTAACACAGGAGATACCGCAGTCCAGTCCAGTGTGATATTGGTACTGTGTGATGGTACAGTCCAGTCCACTGTGATATTGGTACTGTGTGATGGTACAGTCCAGTCCACTGTGATATTGGTACTGTGTGATGGTACAGTCCAGTCCACTGTGATATTGGTACTGTGTGATGGTACAGTCCAGTCCAGTGTGATATTGGTACTGCGAGGTGGTACAGTCCAGTCCAGTGTGATGGTACAGTCCAGTCCAGTGTGATATTGGTACTGTGTGGTGGTACAGTCCAGTCCAGTGTGATATTGGTACTGTGTGATGGTACAGTCCAGTGTGATATTGGTACTGTGAGGTGGTACAGTCCAGTGTGATATTGGTACTGTGAGGTGGTACAGTCCAGTCCAGTGTGATATTGGTACTGTGAGGTGGTACAATCCAGTCCAGTGTGATATTGGTACTGTGTGATGGTACAGTCCAGTGTGATATTGGTACTGTGAGGTGGTACAGTCCAGTCCAGTGTGATATTGGTACTGTGAGGTGGTACAGTCCAGTCCAGTGTGATATTGGTACTGTGTGATGGTACAGTCCAGTCCAGTGTGATATTGGTACTGTGTGATGGTACAGTCCAGTCCAGTGTGATATTGGTACTGTGAGGTGGTACAGTCCAGTCCAGTGTGATATTGGTACTGTGTGATGGTACAGTCCAGTGTGATATTGGTACTGTGTGATAGTACAGTCCAGTCCAGTGTGATATCGGTCCTGTGTGATGGTACAGTCCAGTCCAGTGTGATATTGGTACTGTGAGGTGGTACAGTCCAGTCCAGTGTGATATTGGTACTGTGAGGTGGTACAGTCCAGTCCAGTGTGATATTGGTACTGTGAGGTGGTACAGTCCAGTCCAGTGTGATATTGGTACTGTGTGATGGTACAGTCCAGTCCAGTGTGATATTGGTACTGTGTGATGGTACAGTCCAGTCCAGTGTGATATTGGTACTGTGAGGTGGTACAGTCCAGTCCAGTGTGATATTGGTACTGTGTGATGGTACAGTCCAGTGTGATATTGGTACTGTGTGATAGTACAGTCCAGTCCAGTGTGATATCGGTCCTGTGTGATGGTACAGTCCAGTCCCGTGTGATATTGGTACTGTGAGGTGGTACAGTCCAGTCCAGTGTGATATTGGTACTGTGAGGTGGTACAGTCCAGTCCAGTGTGATATTGGTACTGTGAGGTGGTACAGTCCAGTCCACTGTGATATTGGTACTGTGTGATGGTACAGTCCAGTCCAGTGTGATATTGGTACTGTGAGGTGGTACAGTCCAGTCCAGTGTGATATTGGTACTGTGTGATGGTACAGTCCAGTGTGATATTGGTACTGTGTGATAGTACAGTCCAGTCCAGTGTGATATCGGTCCTGTGTGATGGTACAGTCCAGTCCAGTGTGATATTGGTACTGTGAGGTGGTACAGTCCAGTCCAGTGTGATATTGGTACTGTGTGATGGTACAGTCCAGTGTGATATTGGTACTGTGAGGTGGTACAGTCCAGTCCAGTGTGATATTGGTACTGTGTGATGGTACAGTCCAGTGTGATATTGGTACTGTGAGGTGGTACAGTCCAGTGTGATATCGGTCCTGTGTGATGGTACAGTCCAGTCCAGTGTGATATTGGTACTGTGTGATGGTACAGTCCAGTCCAGTGTGATATCGGTCCTGTGTGATGGTACAGTCCAGTCCAGTGTGATATTGGTACTGTGTGATGGTACAGTCCAGTCCACTGTGATATTGGTACTGTGTGATGGTACAGTCCAGTCCAGTGTGATATTGGTACTGTGAGGTGGTACAGTCCAGTCCAGTTTGATATTGGTACTGTGTGATGGTACAGTCCAGTGTGATATTGGTACTGTGTGATAGTACAGTCCAGTCCAGTGTGATATCGGTCCTGTGTGATGGTACAGTCCAGTCCAGTGTGATATTGGTACTGTGAGGTGGTACAGTCCAGTCCAGTGTGATATTGGTACTGTGTGATGGTACAGTCCAGTGTGATATTGGTACTGTGAGGTGGTACAGTCCAGTCCAGTGTGATATTGGTACTGTGTGATGGTACAGTCCAGTGTGATATTGGTACTGTGAGGTGGTACAGTTCAGTCCAGTGTGATATCGGTCCTGTGTGATGGTACAGTCCAGTCCAGTGTGATATTGGTACTGTGTGATGGTACAGTCCAGTCCAGTGTGATATCGGTCCTGTGTGATGGTACAGTCCAGTCCAGTGTGATATTGGTACTGTGTGATGGTACAGTCCAGTGTGAAATTGGTACTGTGTGATGGTACAGTCCAGTCCAGTGTGATATTGGTACTGTGTGATGGTACAGTCCAGTCCAGTGTGATATCGGTCCTGTTTGATGGTACAGTCCAGTCCAGTGTGATATTGGTCCTGTGTGATGGTCCAGTCCAGTGTGATATCGGTCCTGTGTGATGGTACAGTCCAGTCCAGTGCGTTGCACTGCGTGACTAGTGTCCTAACAGTCAGGCTTTGAGATATGCGTCTTCAATGAGTCCCCAACAGGGAACGGCACGACTTTCAATTCAAATACTGCCATCGCTACCGAGATGAAATCAGTGTAAATTACTACCCCAACGCAAGATTTATGTGGCCTGTCACTGTTCAGTTTTTACCTAGAGATAAATTGGAAATGCATGGAAACAAACTATTTTTCTACATTAGCATAAATACATCTCCGTCTGGAAACTGGAAGTGACTTTTAACAAACAACATTTTGTTCCGCCCCACCAAACTCTTTATGACGGATTATTTTATTGGAAGTGCACGAACTCATCGACCCTTAAACGATGACGAGTAAGGAATAAAAACGGGGTCAAATTTAGATTGAAGGGTTTCAGATGTCATGGTAAAAATAGATGGTTAATGGTTTACCATGCTAGATGAAAACCGTATGGACAGACTAATCAGTCAATACTATTGTATCTTGTTTGGTAAATTGAGAAAAAATAAAAAAAATAAACTGAGAGAGTCATTATAATAAACTGTTCCTTGTCTTTGTTCCAGCTGAGAGTCATTATAATAAACTGTTCCTTGTCTTTGTTCCAGCTGAGAGTCATTATAATAAACTGTTCCTTGTCTTTGTTCCAACTGACAGTCATTATAATAAACTGTTCCTTGTCTTTGTTCCAGCTGACAGCCATTATAATAAACTGTTCCTTGTCTTTGTTCCAGCTGACAGCCATTATAATAAACTGTTCCTTGTCTTTGTTCCAGCTGACAGCCATTATAATAAACTGTTCCTTGTCTTTGTTCCAGCTGACAGCCATTATAATAAACTATTCCTTGTCTTTGTTCCAACTGAGAGTCATTATAATAAACTGTTCCTTGTCTTTGTTCCAGCTGAGAGTCATTATAATAAACTGTTCCTTGTCTTTGTTCCAACTGAGAGTCATTATAATAAACTGTTCCTTGTCTTTGTTCCAGCTGACAGCCATTATAATAAACTGTTCCTTGTCTTTGTTCCAGCTGAGAGTCATTATAATAAACTGTTCCTTGTCTTTGTTCCAGCTGAGAGTCATTATAATAAACTGTTCCTTGTCTTTGTTCCAACTGACAGTCATTATAATAAACTGTTCCTTGTCTTTGTTCCAGCTGAGAGTCATTATAATAAACTGTTCCTTGTCTTTGTTCCAACTGACAGTCATTATAATAAACTGTTCCTTGTCTTTGTTCCAGCTGACAGCCATTATAATAAACTGTTCCTTGTCTTTGTTCCAGCTGACAGCCATTATAATAAACTGTTCCTTGTCTTTGTTCCAGCTGACAGCCATTATAATAAACTGTTCCTTGTCTTTGTTCCAGCTGACAGCCATTATAATAAACTATTCCTTGTCTTTGTTCCAGCTGACAGCCATTATAATAAACTGTTCCTTGTCTTTGTTCCAGCTGACAGCCATTATAATAAACTGTTCCTTGTCTTTGTTCCAACTGAGAGTCATTATAATAAACTGTTCCTTGTCTTTGTCCCAACTGACAGAGTCATTATAATAAACTGTTCCTTGTCTTTGTTCCCACTGACATTCATTATAATAAACTATTCCTTGTCTTTGTTCCAGCTGACAGCCATTATAATAAACTGTTCCTTGTCTTTGTTCCAGCTGACAGCCATTATAATAAACTGTTCCTTGTCTTTGTTCCAACTGAGAGTCATTATAATAAACTGTTCCTTGTCTTTGTTCCAACTGAGAGTCATTATAATAAACTGTTCCTTGTCTTTGTTCCCACTGACATTCATTATAATAAACTGTTCCTTGTCTTTGTTCCAACTGAGAGTCATTATAATAAACTGTTCCTTGTCTTTGTTCCAGCTGACAGACATTATAATAAACTGTTCCTTGTCTTTGTTCCAGCTGACAGAGTCATTATAATAAACTGTTCTTTGTCTTTGTTCCAACTGACAGAGTCATTATAATAAACTGTTCCTTGTCTTTGTTCCAGCTGACAGAATCATTAGCCCATGCAACTGTTCTAATGCTCAGATAAGATCAGAAGTAAAGTCATTTAGGGTGGTTAAATTAGTCACAGTGTAATTACAAGGTATTGTAATCGTTCACTATCTTTAAAACACAATAAAGATCTTACCATGTTCCATTTGGGGAAGAGGAAGTCCGTTCCAACGTATTCAAAGAAGTGGGCGAAGCCTTCCTTCAGCCAGACATCCTCCCACCACACGGGGGTTACCAGGTCACCAAACCACTGCAGCAAGAAAAGAAGAGAACAGCTGAGTTCCACGGAGCTTAGTCTCTGGTGTGACTGTCAACACCACCAACAGCTGAGTTCCACGGAGCTTAGTCTCTGGTGTGACTGTCAACACCACCAACAGCTGAGTTCCACAGAGCTTAGTCTCTGGTGTGACTGTCAACACAACCAACAGCTGAGTTCCACTGAGCTTAGTCTCTGGTGTGACTGTCAACACCATCAACAGCTGAGTTCCACTGAGCTTAGTCTCTGGTGTGACTGTCAACACCACCAACAGCTGAGTTCCACTGAGCTTAGTCTCTGGTGTGACTGTCAACACCATCAACAGCTGAGTTCCACTGAGCTTAGTTTCTTGTGTGACTGTCAACACCACCAACAGCTGAGTTCCACTGAGCTTAGTCTCTGATGTGACTGTCAACACAACCAACAGCTGAGTTCCTGTATTTATACACTATTGTTCAAAGGTTTGGAGTATCTTAGAAATGTCCCTGTTTTTTAAATAAAAACAATTATTTTGTCCATTAAAATAACATCACATTGTTCAGAAATAAATTGTAGACATTGTTAATGTTGTTCATGACTGTTGTAGCTGGAAACGGCAGATTTATTAATGGAATATCTACATAGGTGTACAGAGGCCATTATTAGCAACCATTAGTCCTCAACTGGCAGCTTCATTAAATAGTTACTGCAAAACACCAGTCTCAACATCAACAGTGAAGAGGTGACTCCAGGAGGCTGGCCTTCTAGGCAAAGTTGCAATGAAAAAGCCATATCTCAGACTGGCCAATAAAAAGAAAAGATTAAGATGGGCAAAAGAACACAGACACTGGACAGAGGAACTCTGCCTAGAAGGTCAGCATCCCTGAGTCACCTCTTGACTGTTGACGTTGAGACTGGACAGAGGAACTCTGCCTAGAAGGCCAGCATCCCGGAGTCGCCTCTTCACTGTTGACGTTGAGACTGGACAGAGGAACTCTGCCTAGAAGGCCAGCATCCCTGAGTCGCCTCTTGACTGTTGACGTTGAGACTGGACAGAGGAACTCTGCCTAGAAGGCCAGCAGGTCGCCTCTTCATGTTGACATGAGACTGGACAGAGGAACTCTGTTGAGGACATGATGCCTCTTCACTGCTGACGATGAACTGGACCTCTGTGGGCCAGCATCCTGGAGTCGCCTCTTCACTGTTGACGTTGAGACTGGACAGAGAACTCTGCCTAGAAGGCCAGCATAGAAGCGCCTCTTCACTGTTGGGACTGGACAGAGGAGTGTCAGCATCCCGGAGTCGCCTCTTCAATGTTGACACTGGTGTTTTGCAGGTACTATTTAATGAAGCTGCCAGTTGAGGACTGATGGTTTCTGATAATGGCCTCTGTGGGACAGACAGTACGACTACAACACCAGTATGTAGGAAACTAGAAGCAGGTTATTGTGGGACTGACAGTACGACTACAACACTAGTATGTAGGAAAC
Source organism: Oncorhynchus masou masou (assembly GCF_036934945.1). Taxonomy (NCBI): domain Eukaryota; kingdom Metazoa; phylum Chordata; class Actinopteri; order Salmoniformes; family Salmonidae; genus Oncorhynchus; species Oncorhynchus masou. The sequence goes on along the minus strand of NC_088238.1, from coordinate 3,810,866 downwards.
TAGAAGCAGGTTATTGTGGGACAGACAGTACGACTACAACACCAGTATGTAGGAAACTAGAAGCAGGTTATTGTGGGACTGACAGTACGACAACAACACCAGTATGTAGGAAACTAGAAGCAGGTTATTGTGGGACAGACAGTACGACTACAACACCAGTATGTAGGAAACTAGAAGCAGGTTATTGTGGGACAGACAGTACGACTACAACACCAGTATGTAGGAAACTAGAAGCAGGTTATTGTGGAACAGACAGTACGACTACAACACCAGTATGTAGGAAACTAGAAGCAGGTTATTGTGGCACTGACAGTACGACTACAACACTACTAGTATGTAGGACACTAGAAGCAGGTTATTGTGGGACAGACAGTACAACTACAATACGAGCAGTCATCCAGATCATGTTCCTAACAACCTCTCAGAACCGGTCTGCCTCCCAAATGGAACCCTAAATGGGCAGTATACAGGAAATAGGTTGTAAATTGGGATGTACTCTTTGGTTAAAAGCATTGACTATACAGGAAATATGTTGTAATTTGGGATGTACTCTTTGGTTAAAAGCATTGACTATACAGGAAATAGGTTGTAAATTGGGATGTACTCTTTGGTTAAAAGCATTGACTATACAGGAAATAGGTTGTAAATTGGGATGTACTCTTTGGTTAAAAGCATTGACTATACAGGAAATAGGTTGTAATTTGGGATGTACTCTTTGGTTAAAAGCATTGACTATACAGGAAATAGGTTGTAAATTGGGATGTACTCTTTGGTTAAAAGCATTGACTATACAGGAAATAGGTTGTAAATTGGGATGTACTCTTTGGTTAAAAGCATTGACTATACAGGAAATAGGTTGTAATTTGGGATGTACCCTGTCACCACCCTGTCAACACCCTGTCACTGTCATTAACCAGGTACCACCCTGTCACCAACCTGTCAACACCCTGTCACCACCCTGTCACTGTCACCACCCTGTCACCACCCTGTCACTGTCATTAACCAGGTACCACCCTGTCACCACCCTGTCACCACCCTGTCATCACACTGTCACCACCCTGTCACTGTCCTTAACCAGGTACCACCCTGTCATCACCCTGTCACTGTCACCACCCTGTCAACACCCTGTCACCACCCTGTCACTGTCACCACCCTGTCACTGTCACCACCCTGTCACTGTCACCACCCTGTCACTGTCACCACCCTGTCACCACCCTGTCACTGTCACCACCCTGTTACCACCCTGTCACTGTCACCTACCCTGTCACCATCCTGTCACCACCCTGTCACTGTCACCACCCTGTCACCACCCTGTTACTGTCACCACCCTGTCAACACCCAGTCACTGTCATTAACCAGGTACCACCCTGTCACCACCCTGTCACCACCCTGTCAACACCCTGTCACCACCCTGTCACTGTCACCACCCTGTCACTGTCACCACCCTGTCACCACCCTGTCACCACCTTGTCACTGTCCCCACCCTGTCACCACCCTGTTACTGTCACCACCCTGTCACCACCCAGTCACTGTCACCACCCTGTCACCACCTTGTCACTGTCACCACCCTGTCACCACCCTGTTACTGTCACCACCCTGTCACCACCCTGTCACTGTCACCACCCTGTCACCACCCAGTCACTGTCACCACCCTGTCACCACCTTGTCACTGTCACCACCCTGTCACCACCCTGTTACTGTCACCACCCTGTCAACACCCTGTCAACACCCTGTCAACACCCTGTCACCACCATGTCACTGTCACCACCCTGTCACTGTCACCACCCTGTCACCGCTCTGTCACTGTCACCACCCTGTCACTGTCACCACCCTGTCACCACCCGGTCACTGTCACTACCCTGTCACCACCCTGTCACTGTCACCACACTGCACTGTCACCACACTGTCACCAACCTGTCACCACCCTGTCACTATACTGTCACCACCCTGTCACTGTCACCACACTGTCACCAACCTGTCACCACCCTGTCACTATACTGTCACCACCCTGTCACTACACCTGTCACCACCCTGACATCACCCTGTCACTGTCACCACCCTGTCCCTGTCACCACCCTGACATCACCCTGTCACTGTCACCACCCTGTCCCTGTAACCACCCTGTCTCTGTCACAACCCTGTCGCCACACTGTCACCACACTGTCACTGTCGCCACCCTGTCACCACCCTGTCACCACAGTGTTACCACCCTGTCACTGCCACCACCCTGTCACTGTCACATCCCTGTCACCACCCTGTCACCACTCTGTCACCACCCTGTCACCACCCTGTCACTGTCACCACCCTGTCACTGTCACTACACTGTCACCACACTGTCACCACCCTGTCACTGTCACAAACCTGTCACCCACACCACCCTGTCACCACCCTGTCACTGTCACCCTGTCACCCCTGTCACCACCCTGTCACTGTCACCACCCTGTCACATCATCCCCCTGTCACTGTCACCACCCTGTCCTGTCCCTGTCACTGTCACCCTGTCCCTGTCACCACCCTGTCACTGTCACCACACTGTCACTGTCACCACACTGTCACCAACCTGTCACCACCCTGTCACTATACTGTCACCACCCTGTCACCACCCTGTCACTGTCACCACTCTGTCACTGTCAACACCCTGACATCACCCTGTCACTGTCACCACCCTGTCCCTGTCACCACCCTGACATCACCCTGTCACTGTCACCACCCTGTCCCTGTAACCACCCTGACATCACCCTGTCACTGTCACCACCCTGTCCCTGTTACCACCCTGTCACTGTCACCATCCTGTCACTGTCACCAGCCTGTCACTGTCACCACCCTGTCCCTGTTACCACCCTGTCACCACCCTGTCACTGTCACCACCCTGTCCCTGTTACCACCCTGTCACTGTCACCAGCCTGTCACTGTCACCACCCTGTCCCTGTTACCACCCTGTCACCAGCCTGTCACTGTCACCACCCTGTCCCTGTTACCACCCTGTCACCAGCCTGTCACTGTCACCACCCTGCCACTGTCACCACCCTGTCACCACCCTGTAACTGTCACCACCCTGTCACTGTCACCACTCTGTCACTGTCACCACACTGTCACTGTCACCACACTGTCACTATACTGTCACAACCCTGTCACCATTCTATCACTACACTGTCACCACCTTGTCACTGTCACAACCCTGTCACTGTCACCACCCTGTCACTGTCACCAGCCTGTCACTGTCACCACACTGTCACAACCCTGTCACCACCATGTCACTGTCACACCCCTGTCACCATTCTGTCACTACACTGTCACCACACTGTCACAACCCTGTCACCACCCTGTCACTGTCACACCCCTGTCACCACCCTGTCACCACTCTGTCACTACACTGTCACCACCCTGTCACTGTCACCACCCTGTCACCCTCACCATCCTGTCAGCACCCTGTCACCACCCTGTCACTGTCACCACCCTGGGACCGTCACCACCCTGACATCACCCTGTCACTGTCACCACCCTGTCACTATACTGTCACCACCCTGTCTCTGTCACACCCCTGTCACCACCCTGTCACCACTCTGTCACTACACTGTCACCACCCTGTCACTGTCACCACCCTGTCACCCTCACCATCCTGTCAGCACCCTGTCACCACCCTGTCACTGTCACCACCCTGGGACCGTCACCACCCTGACATCACCCTGTCACTGTCACCACCCTGTCACTATACTGTCACCACCCTGTCACTGTCACACCCCTGTCACCACCCTGTCACCACTCTGTCACACACTGTCACCACCCTGTCACTGTCACCACCCTGTCACCACCATCCTGTCAGCACCCTGTCACCACCCTGTCACTGTCACCACCCTGGGACTGTCACCACCCTGACATCACCCTGTCACTGTCACCACCCTGTCACTATACTGTCACCACCCTGTCTCTGTCACAACCCTGTCACCACACTGTCACCACACTGTCACTGTCGCCACCCTGTCACCACCATGTCACCACAGTGTTACCACCCTGTCACTGCCACCACCCTGTCACTGTCACATCCCTGTCACCACCCTGTCACCACTCTGTCACCACCCTGTCACTGTCACCACCCTGTCACTGTCACTACACTGTCACCACACTGTCACTACCCTGTCACTGTCACAACCCTGTCACCCTCACCACCCTGTCAACCCCAAGTCACCACCCTGTCACTGTCACCACCCTGTCACTGTCATCCCCCTGTCACCACCCTGTCACCGTCAACACCCTGTCACTGTCAACCCTGTCACCACCCTGTCACTGTCACCACCCTGTCACTGTCACCACCCTGTCACTGTCACAACCCTGTCACCACCCTGTCACTGTCACACCCCTGTCACCACTCTGTCACTACACTGTCACCACACTGTCACAACCCTGTCACCACCCTGTCACTGTCACACCCCTGTCACCACCCTGTCACCACTCTGTCACTACACTGTCACCACACTGTCACCACCCTGTCACTGTTACCATCCTGTCACCCTCACCATCCTGTCAGCACCCTGTCACCACCCTGTCACTGTCACCACCCTGTCACCACCCTGACATCACCCTGTCACTGTCACCACCCTGTCACTATACTGTCACCACCCTGTCACCACCCTGTCACTGTCACAACCCTGTCGCGACACTGTCACCACACTGTCACTGTCGCCACCCTGTCACCACCCAATCATCACCCTGTCACCATCCTGACACCACCCAATCATCATCCTGACACCACCCAATCATCACCCTGTCACCACCCTGACCACCCAATCATCACCATGTAACCACCATCACCACTCTACAACACCCAGTCACCCAGAGTACCAGAGAACTAAAGAGGTGGACTGTCTTATCCACCCTGTCACGACCCAGTCACCCAGAGTACCAGAGAACTAAAGAGGTGGACTGTCTTATCCACCCGGTCACGACCCAGTCACCCAGAGAACCAGATAACTAAAGAGGTGGACTGTCTTATCCACCCTGTCACGACCCAGTCACCCAGAGAACCAGATAACTAAAGAGGTGGACTGTCTTATCCACCCTGTCACGACCCAGTCACCCAGAGAACCAGATAACTAAAGAGGTGGACTGTCTTATCCACCCTGACACGACCCAGTCACCCAGAGAACCAGAGAACTAAAGAGGTGGACTGTCTTATCCACCCTGTCATGACCCAGTCACCCAGAGTACCAGATAACTAAAGAGGTGGACTGTCTTATCCACCCTGTCACGACCCAGTCACCCAGAGTACCAGATAACTAAAGAGGTGGACTGTCTTATCCACCCTGTCACGACCCAGTCACCCAGAGAACCAGATAACTAAAGAGGTGGACTGTCTTATCCACCCTGACACGACCCAGTCACCCAGAGTACCAGATAACTAAAGAGGTGGACTGTCTTATCCACCCTGTCACGACCCAGTCACCCAGAGAACTGGAGCACTCAAGAGACTCATGTAATATTTAGCCTTGGCAGCTAAAGCCAGATCAAACTACATCACAGAGCAGGGTAGGGCAGGCAAACACAATATGCTGAACTCTGCTTCTCTGGACTGGCTTTAAAACAAGGCCCTTCTGAAATGGACAAGTCTAACGGAGATCTAGGTCACTATATACTCTACGCTCCAGACTCCCTCCACATCGTCAACTCCCTCCCCTCGTCACCCTCCACATAGGTACAAAGAGAAGATCATCCCGTTTGATCAAGCCTCCATTACCATTTCCTGCAGTATACCGTGCCACAGATCTGCCAGCCAGCTGTTAAATATTTATAGAGTAAAATAAGAAAACGTGGAGGACTGTTATCTCTACTGTAGTGTCCTCTCCTCGATCCATTGGAGCTGTGTCTTGATGCCTGCACTTAAAATAACATAACAATGGTAATTAGACTCAATTGAGTGAGATGTAGAGGGGCTTCAAAGACCAGGAAAACACACAGCACTTTTATTGTGCTTTTGTGACTAATTTAGCACCAAAATGGAACAGATGAAGAGTGGTACAACCAACCAACTCACATAAATAGTTTTTATTCCTGTTCAGGTATTTTGTTATTTTATTTGGCAGCTTGTGTGCTGCTATTATTTCCTGACAGCTGAAGAGCTATGATGTGATGTCATGTAAATACAACGTATATAACTGCTCTGCCGAGAACTACACGCTGTCAGAATATTCAATTTAACATTCTGCCGTCTCCGTGTCCAATTAAGGACTTTATGTAAAGATTTCACAAAAGTGAGAGAGTAATTGACAGTAAGCGAGCTGAGATGAAGTAGATAGAGGGTGCAGTAAGACATCAAGATTACAGCACTAGTCAAAAGTTTGGACTCATTCAAGGGTTTTTCTTTATTTTTACTATTTTACTATTTCTACATTTTAGAATAATAGTGAAGACATCAACACTATGAAGTAACACATATGGAATCATGTAGTAACCAAAAAAGTGTTGAAACAACCCTGTTGTTTAGATTCTTCAAAGTAGCCACCCTTTGCCTTGATGACAGATTTGGACACTCTTGGCATTCTTTCAACCAGCTTCATGAGGAAGTCACCTGAAATCCATTTCAATTAACCGGTGTGCCTTGTTAAAAGTGAATTTGTGTTGATGTCTTCACTATTATTCTATAATGTAGAAAATAGTAAAAATAAAGAAAACCCTTGAATGAGTAGGTGTGTCCAAACGTTTGACTGGTTCTGTAGTTAGCAATATCAACAGGGCCAAACTTCCTGTTAAGGTAGTATCCGATCCAGATCATAACAACCTGTGTGCTAGATGTCTTCATGGATATCGAATACTGGAAACCCGATCTGGGACCCGAGCGGTTCCGGATCCAGAATTCTAAATAATGTCACAAGTCTGGGTCGGAACTGATGTGATTGTCATGGGTCTGGGTAGGAACTGATGTGATTGTCAGGGGTCTGGGTAGGAACTGATATGATTGTCAGGGGTCTGGGTAGGAAGTGATGTGATTGTCATGGGTCTGGGTAGGAACTGATATGATTGTCAGGGGTCTGGGTAGGAACTGATATGATTGTCAGGGGTCTGGGTAGGAATTGATGTGATTGTCAGGGGTCTGGGTAGGAATTGATGTGATTATCACGGGTCTCAGGTATGTGTAATTTTAACTGTTGTTTCCCAGAAGGGAAAGGGAAAGAGGGGAGACCTAGTCAGCTGTACAACTGAAAGCATTCAACTGAAATGTGTCCTCTGCACTTAACCCAACCCCTCTGAATCAGAGAGGCGGCGACCGCCTGTCGTACAAATCTAAACACCATCGTTGCCGTAGAGAGAGAGAGAGACATGTTATCATTTATGCTGCTGCTCTTGCTTCCAGAGGGGAGCTTGTTGTTGTTGTTGTTGGCCAATCAGAAGTCATCAAAGCAGCAATAGACTAGTCACAGAGCCTCCCATGTGGAAAAAGTTAGGAGATATCTAATCAATGAAAGATGGAATTACAGTTGTTGTTGGCCAATCAGAAGTCATCAAAGCGGCACTAGGCTAATAGCTAGGCCACAACGACCAAGAGCCAACAGGCAGGCTGCTACTTAATATTCTGAATGGAGTTGTTGTTACTTGTAACTGTGGGATGAGAAAGCTCATGCAGCCTAAATTAGCCTAGCTAGCTAACGTTCTCCCGGTTTGATGCAACCTCAATTAGCGTAGCTGGCTAACGTTCTCCCGGTTTTATGCAGCGTCAATTAGCCTAGCTGGCTAACATTCTCCAGGTTTGATGCAGCCTCAATTAGCCTAGCTGGCTAACATTCTCCCGGTTTGATGCAGCCTCAATTAGCCTAGCTGGCTAACATTCTCCAGGTTTGATGCAGCCTCAATTGGCCTAGCTAGCTAACGTTCTCCCGGTTTGATGCAGCCTCAATTAGCCTAGCTGGCTAACATTCTCCAGGTTTGATGCAGCCTCAATTAGCCTAGCTGGCTAACCATTCTCCCGGTTTGATGCAGCCTCAATTGGCCTAGCTAGCTAACGTTCTCCCGGTTTGATGCAACATCAATTAGTGTAGCTGGCTAAAGTTCTCCCGGTTTGATGCAGCCTCAATTAGCCTAGCTGGCTAACATTCTCCAGGTTTGATGCAGCCTCAATTAGCCTAGCTGGCTAACATTCTCCAGGTTTGATGCAGCCTCAATTAGCGTAGCTAGCTAACGTTCTCCAGGTTTGATGCAGTCAAGGCAGATACTATGGAATCATATTTGATGATAAATAACCTAGCTATGGCAGCTATTAGTCTACCAGAGTGCATGTCAGCTTGTTGGTTGTTTGCTGTCTCTCATCTCTCCCTCCCTGTTACCTCCTCCCTGCTCCCCATGTCACTCACTACAGCAGCACCTCTCTCCCTCTGGCGCTTTATCGGATCAAACCGGGTCTGGATCTGACCAGGTCTATTCAGAACTAGTCTAGTTGTCCTTGCACTGTCACAAATACGCAAGCACCTCGTCGGTTTGTTTAAACCGACAAGAGTAAACAGAAAAAAGGAACACAGAGAATGCATTTTGAATAATTCAACGCCGTCACAAAGCAGCCGTACCCTTAGTTTACACAGCATCTTAACCAGGCAGACTTAGTTTAAACAGCATCTTAACCAGGCAGACTTAGTTTAAACAGCATCTTAACCAGGCATACCCTTAGTTTAAACAGCATCTTAACCAGACAGACTTAGTTTAAACAGCATCTTAACCAGGCAGACTTAGTTTAAACAGCATCTTAACCAGGCATACCCTTAGTTTAAACAGCATCTTAACCAGGCAGACTTAGTTTAAACAGCATCTTAACCAGACAGACTTAGTTTAAACAGCATCTTAACCAGACAGACTTAGTTTAAACAGCATCTTAACCAGACAGACTTAGTTTACACAGCATCTTAACCAGGCAGACTTAGTTTACACAGCATCTTAACCAGGCAGAGTTAGTTTCCACAGCATCTTAACCATGCAGAGTTAGTTTCCACAGCATCTTAACCAGGCAGAACTCTAAGAAGCAGCAGTAAGAGCACAGCAAGCAGTGTTGCGATGAGCTACTACGGGGGCCAAAGGTCACGTTTCTCACCCACCACGCGATAAGTAAACAACGTATTGTTTTGACCCCTACACCAACAAAACTTCCACAGCTATGCATGATGCTAATTAGCTAGAGCTCTATGCATTTATTATAAGCATGGCAGCTCGCCAGGCAGAAACAGAGTTTATCCTTTAAAGTGGCAAACTAATGGACCTCTACAGTACATGTCAGGTGGTGTGTGTGTGTGTGTGTGTGTGTGTGTGTGTGTGTGTGTGTGTGTGTGTGTGTGTGTGTGTGTGTGTGTGTGTGTGTGTGTGTGTGTGTGTGTGTGTGTGTGTGTGTGTGTGTGTGTGTGTGTGTGTGTGTGTGTGTGTGTGTGTGTGTGTGTGTGTGTGTGTGTGTGTGTGTGTGTGTGTGTGTGTGGTGCATGTTTGTGTGTGTGTGTGCCGGGAGGCAGAGGACCTCTCATTACTGTCCCATACAGGAACATGGGATAACAAGACTCATTAGAGGACATCTTCCAGACCCCTGGAGGAATCACACAGATCTTTATAACCAGCTGGCACACTAACCCTGCTCTAACCAAGACCCAGCTAACACACTGACCCGGCTCTAACAGAGACCCAGCTAACACACTAACCCGGCTCTAACAGAGACCCAGCTAACACACTAACCCGGCTCTAACCGAGACCCAGCTAACACACTGACCCGGCTCTAACAGAGACCCAGCTAACACACTGACCCGGCTCTAACAGAGACCCTGCTAACACACTGACCCGGCTCTAACAGAGACCCAGCTAACACACTAACCCTGCTCTAACAGAGACCCAGCTAACACACTAACCCGGCTCTAACAGAGACCCAGCTAACACACTAACCCGGCTCTAACAGAGACCCAGCTAACACACTAACCCGGCTCTAACAGAGACCCAGCTAACACACTAACCCTGCTAACACAGTAACCCTGCTCTAACAGAGACCCAGCTAACACACTAACCCGGCTCTAACAGAGACCCTGCTAACACACTGACCCGGCTCTAACAGAGACCCTGCTAACACACTAACCCTGCTCTGACAGAGACCCTGCTAACACACTAACCCTGCTCTGACAGAGACCCAGCTAACACACTAACCCGGCTCTAACAGAGACCCAGCTAACACACTAACCCTGCTCTAACAGAGACCCAGCTAACACACTAACCCGGCTCTAACAGAGACCCAGCTAACACACTGACCCGGCTCTAACAGAGACCCAGCTAACTACTGAACAGCTTCTAACACTGACCCAGCTAGCTCACTAACAGACCCAGCTAGCTAACACAGACGTTTATAGCACATCCATTAACATACCATATAACACAGGCCCAGCCAACTAGCTAACACCTGGAAGAGAGTGGTACAACCACATAAATAGTTTTTATTCCTGTTCAGGTATTTTGTTATTTTATTTGGCAGCTTGTATGCTGCTATTATTTCCTGACAGCTGAAGAGCTATGATGTGATGTCATGTAAATACAACGTATGAAACTGCTCTGCCGAGAACTTCACGCTGTCAGAATATTCAGTGTGCTGATTCATTCTGCTGCCTTCGTCTGAATGTCAATGAGGAGCCAGGAATCCTCACATCCTATCCAACACTCATTAAAATACCCTGTTTCACAGACCCAGCTAGCTAGCTAACACAGCTAGCTAGCTAAAAATAAGTCTATATACAATGTGAGCCAATGAGGTGAGATAAGGGAGGTCAAGGCAAAAAAAAGGCCATGGTGGCAAAGTAAATACAATATAGCATGTAAAACACTGGAATGGTAGATTTGCAGTGGAAGAATGTGCAAAGTAGAGATAGAAATAATGGGGAGCAAAATAAATAAAAAAATACAGTAGGGGGAGAGGTAGTTGTTTGGACTAAATTATAGATGGGCTATGTACAGGTGCAGTAATCTGTCAGCTGCTCTGACAGCTGGTGCTTAAAGCTAGTGAGGGAGATAAGTGTTTCCAGTTTCAGAGATTCTTGTAGTTCATTCCAAAGGAAGAATTGGTTTTGGGGGTGACCAGAGAGATATACCTGCTGGAGCGCGTGCTACAGGTGGGTGCTGCTATGGTGACCAGCGAGCTGAGATAAGGGGGGACTTTACCTAGCAGGGTCTTGTAGATGACCCGGAGCCAGTTGGTTTGGGGACGAGTATGAAGCGAGGGCCAGCCAATGAGAGCATGCAGGTCACAGTGGTGGGTAGTATATGGGGCTTTGGTGGCAAAACGGATGGCACTGTGATAGACTGAATCCAATTTATTGAGCAGGGTATTGGAGGCTATTTTTTAAATGACATCGCCGAAGTCGAGGATTGGTAGGATGGTCAGTTTTACAAGGGTATGTTTGGCAGCATGAGTGAAGGATGCTTTGTTGCGAAAAAGGAAGCCAATTCTAGATTTAACTTTGTATTGGAGATGTTTGATGTGAGTCTGGAAGGAGAGTTTACAGTCTAACCAGACACCTAGGTATTTGTAGTTGTCCACATATTCTAAGTCAGAACCATCCAGAGTAGTGATGTTGGACGGGCGGGCATGCATTTAGTTTTACTTGTATTTAAGAGCAATTGGAGGCCACTGAAGGAGAGTTGTATGGCATTGAAGCTCGTCTGGAGGGTTTAACACAGGTCCAGCTAGTTTGCTAACACATACCCTTATAGAACCCTCATTAACATAGCCTACAACACAGGCCCAGCTAGCTAGCTAACACAGACCCTTATAGAACTCATTAACATACCCTACAACACAGGCTCAGCTAGCTAGCTAACACAGACCCTTATAGAACACTCATTAACATACCCTACAACACAGGCTCAGCTAGCTAGCTAACACAGACCGTTATATAACCCTCATTAACATACCCTGCAACACAGGCTCAGCTAGCTAGCTAACATTGGAATCTAGTTCTCTAACTCAGGCCCAGTTAACCATATTTACATGTTAAATGTAATCTTTATTTAACTAGGCAAGTCAGTTAAGAACAAATTCTTATTTACAATGACAGCCTAGGCTACCACTAGGCTACCTGCCGCCCCAAGGACTAAGGACCAGCTAGATACTGTACAATATCTAACACGGGCCCAGTTAACTATCTCACAGAGCTCCAACTAGCAAGCTAGCTTACCGAGATGACCGCACAACATACAAAACTGTCATTACCGTACTCCAGCACGACCACCTGAGTGTATGTTCTTTGTTTAAGGTGTCCAGCTGAATGCTACTCTAGTGCTTTCTGGTTGTTATTCATTTCCCACTGACTGTAGCTCTTCTTACGATGGGTGACGTCATTACATGCCAAGGTTATCCATTTTCTGTGGCTAATAGCAGACAAATAGTGATTAATGTTGAATGGAGGGAGTTGAATGGAAGGAGTTGAATGGAGGGAGTTGAATGGAGGGAGTTGAATGGAAGGAGTTGAATGGAGGGGGTTGAATGGAGGGAGTTGAATAGAGGGGGTTGAATGGAGGGGGTTGAATGGAGGGGGTTGAATGGAGGGGGTTGAATGGAGGGCTGCTAGAGGATACAAATGGAGGTTCCAATCCAGGAAGATTCAGCCTTGACTCCAAATGGCACCCTATTAAATATATAGTACACTACGTTTGACTAAGCCCTTGTGAAAAGTAGTGCACTAAATATGAAATAAGGTTGCCTTTAAGGTACCAATGACTCACCCACTCAGACTCTACATAGCTGCTGAATCCGGTTCAGTCTAGTTTGTCTTTTGTCTGTGTATTTCATTGAAATTCTCAGATATCTGTCAGAGATGGGTGTGTGTGACGGATCCCATTTAAAAAAAAAAATGTTCTGTTCTCGTTCTCCTAAAAACCCTTAATTGAAAACCCAAGGAGATGAGGTGTCCAGTCAGACTCCACTATCTCCACATACCCTTTAAGGAATGACTCCCCTTGACACCTCCCCTTTAACAAAGCTGCCGCTAATAGAATAGTGTTGTCGTGTTAATGGCGGGTGATGGGAGAGAATGGTTGGAGGTCAATAGTGTAAAGGTGAAGCTGAAGCTGATGCCTAACCGACCCGGCGTTTCCAATAGGGCTCCGCTACGTACCGGGGTCTAATGAAGACCGAGTGAGCATGAAACAGAGAAACTCTTCAACGGCGATGGGCCGTGGTGTTACCTCAATGGGAGCCAATAAATGACCTGGCCTTTTCAAGTAAAAACAGTGGGGTTGTGTGAACGTGGTGACAGTGTCCTTTTACAGTCCGTTGGTGTCTGAGCTCCAATAGATTTAGTATCATCCCATGTTTAAAAGGTTCTCTGAAAGGGGGAATTCAGTGGTTACTAATCAATGGTCTGTGTCTCCTGGCGTTAGTCTGTAGTAATGTGATTTATAGTGGGAGGAGAGCTGGGTGACTGCTGAATTACTGGAGCTTCCCAGAGTTCCTTTAACAGATCTCAGAGAGCAGTCTGCTTCCCAAATGTTACACTATGTCCTTTATAGTGCCCAAAGGGCTCCGCTTAATACTGGAGCACAGTATAGAGAATAGGGCTCTGGTCAAAACTAGTGCACAGTATAGAGAATAGGGCTCTGGTCAAAACTAGTGCACAGGATAGAGAATAGGGCTCTGGTCAAAACTAGTGCACAGTATAGAGAACAGGGCTCTGGTCAAAACTAGTGCACAGTATAGGGAATAGGGCTATAGGGTTCTGGTCAAAACTAGTGCACAGCATAGGGAATAGGGCTATAGGGCTCTGGTCAAAACTAGTGCACAGTATAGGGAATAGGGCTATAGGGCTCTGGTCAAAACTAGTGCACAGCATAGGGAATAGGGCTATAGGGCTCTGGTCAAAACTAGTGCACAGTATAGGGAATAGGGCTCTGGTCAAAACTAGTGCCCTGTATAGGGAATAGGGCTCTGGTCAAAACTAGTGCACAGTATAGAGAATAGGGCTCTGGTCAAAACTAGTGCACAGTATAGAGAATAGGGCTCTGGTCAAAACTAGTGCACAGTATAGAGAATAGGGCTCTGGTCAAAACTAGTGCACAGCATAGGGAATAGGGCTCTGGTCAAAACTAGTGCACAGTATAGAGAATAGGGCTCTGGTCAAAACTAGTGCACAGTATAGAGAATAGGGCTCTGGTCAAAACTAGTGCACAGTATAGAGAATAGGGCTCTGGTCAAAACTAGTGCACAGCATAGGGAATAGGGCTCTGGTCAAAACTAGTGCACAGCATAGGGAATAGGCCTCTGGTCAAAACTAGTGCCCTGTATAGGGAAAGCACACGGGGTGTCCGTTGAGGAGTGATCCAACAAATTGGACCCAGATGAGCTGATCAATATATCAAACGAACTGCCGAGACCAAGTGCTTATACTGTTTACATTCCACAATGGAATCCACGGAATCTACTCTGAGACGATGGAAATGTGAAAAATCCTAAATCAAGTTTATATCTCAGTTGTAATGACAGCTCCGGGGATGGCTTACCTACCGAGAGTCCGAGTAATGTTGTTAAACCTGGCGAGGCTCTCAAATGAACATGTAAACGCTACTGATGGGTAAAATGCAGGGCCTTCAGCAAGTATCCACACACCTTGACTTTTTACACATTTTGTTGTGTTACGGCCTGAATTTAAAATGTATTAAATTTAAAAAATTGGGCTGTGGCCTATACACAATACCGCATAATGTCAAAGTGGAATTATGTTTCTCAATTTTTCTCATATTTTTCACAAATTAATAAAAAATGAGAAACTCAAATGTCTTGAGTCAATACATCGGGGCAGCAGGGTAGCCTAGTGGTTAGAGCGTTGGACTAGTAACCAAAAGGTTGCAAGTTCAAACCCCTGAGCTGACAAGGTACAAATCTGTCGTTCTGCCCCTGAACAGGCAGTTGACCCACTGTTCCTAGGCCATCATTGAAAATAAGAATTTGTTCTTAACTTACTTGCCTAGTAAAATAAAGGTTAAAAAAATCTACCTGTTTGTTATGGCCTAAATACGTTCAGGAATAAATATTTGGTTAATAAGTTTAATTTACTAATTTTGTGTGCAATAATAATGTTTAACTTGTTTAAAACTTCTGAATGACTACCTCAGCTCTGTACCCCACACATACAATTATCTGTAATGTCCCTCAGTCAAGCAGTGAATTTCAAACACAGATTCAACCACAAAGACCAGGGAGGTTTTCCCAATGCCTCGCAAAGAAGGGCACCTATTGGTAGATGGGTAAAAAAAAATGCAGACATTGAATATCCCTTTGAGCCTGGTGAAGTTATTTATTAAGCTTTGGATGGTTCTATCAATACTCCCAGTCACTCAGAGGGTTGAATACTTATCTAATCAATATATATTAGTTGTTGTTTTTGTTTTTTACAAATGTTAGTATTTTCTGTAGATCGTTGACAAGAAATGACACATCCATTTGAATCCCACGTTGTAACACAACGAAATGTGTGTAAGAGCCAAGACGTCTGTATACTCCCTGAATGACCTGGACTGTATATTAGTGGCTGGTTGATTATTCTGTAAAACAATGAGTTGCCATAACAACAATCTCACAAGCTGCCATGTTCACTTAGACTCCCGATGGGGTTCAATCCTATCGCCCTGCAAATGAATCAGCATCCTTTATAAGGGCCCCTAAAGCCTGACAAGCATTTTTCTATCATTTAGGGAAGATAAATTATTGAGGAAAGATGAATAGTCCACAGGCTGCATATGGTGTGATGAAAAGCACCAAGTAGCATGTTTGTGAAGCTGATTAGCTATGATGTACAGGATCTGATTAAGCGCACACACACATGCACACACACAGACACACACACAGACACACACACAGACACACATGCACACACACATGCACACACACATGCACACACACACACACACACAGACACACACACACACACACACACACACACACACACACACACACACACACACACACACACACACACACACACACACACACACACACACACACACACACACACACAGACACACACACGGATACACGGACACACACACGGACACACACACACACACACACACACACACACACACACACACACACACACACACACACACACACACAGATACACACACACACACACACACACACACACACACACACACACACACACACACACACACACACACACACACACACACACACACACACACACACACACACACACACACACACACACACACACAGATACATACACAGATATACACACACACACACACACACACTGATTAATCTTTCATATTAACTTGTATATCTACCGACAGGGGTGTATAGGCTGTGAATAATTACATGATCTGTGGGCTGCGTGATAACTAAACCTTTATAGGGAATCAGAATTGCTATGTGGTCTTGTCTGATGTGAAAAAGGTTTCAATTAGACTTGATTCAATACTATTCAGGGCTTGACCTCACTAGACATACACTGTACGTAGCAACGTTGACATTTAACCCTATACTGTACGTCAACTAATGGGACCATGTTCATCTTTCCCCCTGAAAAACATGCTAACATCAGGTCCATGAGCATAGTGAACAGTATTATATGTAGTAGACTGTATCTCTAACGGTGAAATACATCAAACCATAGCTCTGGCTGAAACATCTGACTGTGGCAAGCAAGACCTTTTCTATTCTAGCTTTGTAAAAAATGAAAACGAATGCAGAGGGGAAAATAAAACTGAGTCAGCTAGCTAGAGGGTGGGGTGAATCTACCATCTGAGTCAGCTAGCTAGAGAGTGGGGTGAATCTACCATCTGGGTCAGCTAGCTAGAGGGTGGGGTGAATCTTCCATCTGGGTCAGCTAGCTAGAGGGTGGGGTGAATCTACCATCTGAGTCAGCTAGCTAGAGGGTGGGGTGAATCTACCATCTGGGTCAGCTAGCTAGAGGGTGGGGTGAATCTACCATCTGGGTCAGCTAGCTAGAGGGTGGGGTGAATCTACCATCTGAGTCAGCTAGCTAGAGGGTGGGGTGAATCTACCATCTGAGTCAGCTAGCTAGAGGGTGGGGTGAATCTACCATCTGGGTCAGCTAGCTAGAGGGTGGGGTGAATCTACCATCTGGGTCAGCTAGCTAGAGGGTGGGGTGAATCTACCATCTGAGTCAGCTAGCTAGAGGGTGGGGTGAATCTACCATCTGGTCAGCTAGCTAGAGGGTGGGGTGAATCTACCATCTGGGTCAGCTAGCTAGAGGGTGGGGTGAATCTACCATCTGGGTCAGCTAGCTAGAGGGTGGGGTGAATCTACCATCTGGGTCAGCTAGCTAGAGGGTGGGGTGAATCTACCATCTGGGTCAGCTAGCTAGAGGGTGGGGTGAATCTGTATCTGAGTCAGCTAGCTAGAGGGTGGGGTGAATCTACCATCTGAGTCAGCTAGCTAGAGGGTGGGGTGAATCTGTATCTGAGTCAGCTAGCTAGAGGGTGGGGTTAATCTGTATCTGAGTCAGCTAGCTAGAGGGTGGGGTGAATCTGTATCTGAGTCAGCTAGCTAGAGGGTGGGGTTAATCTGTATCTGAGTCAGCTAGCTAGAGGGTGGGGTTAATCTGTATCTGAGTCAGCTAGCTAGAGGGTGGTGTTAATCTGTATCTGGGTCAGCTAGCTAGAGGGTGGGGTGAATCTACCATCTGAGTCAGCTAGCTAGAGGGTGGGGTGAATCTGTATCTGAGTCAGCTAGCTAGAGGGTGGGGTGAATCTACCATCTGAGTCAGCTAGCTAGAGGGTGGGGTGAATCTGTATCTGAGTCAGCTAGCTAGAGGGTGGGGTGAATCTACCATCTGAGTCAGCTAGCTAGAGGGTGGGGTGAATCTGCCATCTGAGTCAGCTAGCTAGAGGGTGGGGTGAATCTGTATCTGAGTCAGCTAGCTAGAGGGTGGGGTGAATCTACCATCTGAGTCAGCTAGCTAGAGGGTGGGGTTAATCTGTATCTGAGTCAGCTAGCTAGAGGGTGGTGTTAATCTGTATCTGGGTCAGCTAGCTAGAGGGTGGGGTGAATCTACCATCTGAGTCAGCTAGCTAGAGGGTGGGGTGAATCTGTATCTGAGTCAGCTAGCTAGAGGGTGGGGTGAATCTACCATCTGAGTCAGCTAGCTAGAGGGTGGGGTGAATCTGTATCTGAGTCAGCTAGCTAGAGGGTGGGGTGAATCTACCATCTGAGTCAGCTAGCTAGAGGGTGGGGTGAATCTGCCATCTGAGTCAGCTAGCTAGAGGGTGGGGTGAATCTGTATCTGAGTCAGCTAGCTAGAGGGTGGGGTGAATCTGTATCTGAGTCAGCTAGCTAGAGGGTGGGGTGAATCTACCATCTGGGTCAGCTAGCTAGAGGGTGGGGTGAATCTACCATCTGGGTCAGCTAGCTAGAGGGTGGGGTGAATTTGTCAATTAGCCACCACCTATGGAGCGTTTTATCAAAGTCTCACCGGGTAAAAGGACACAAAGGAACTGTGGTAATGTGGTGAAGAAAATGAACTAGGGAGATCCGACGGCCTCAGCAGAGATGCAGAGAATTTCCAACTAGTCTTCAGGCTCTCAAATGACATTGCCAGTCGATATGAAACATTCAAGCCTCTGGAGTGGCGTTGTAACGAGTTGCAGGTTAGCACCAGGGATGCTACAGATAACATAGCTAGCTGGCGAGACAGAGTGAATCAAACCGTGGGAGGAAATTATGTCGCTCAAAAACAGAAAGGAGACAGAATTTGCACCCGTTGGGGCCTGGAAGAAACTGTGGAGGGTTCTGACCCAAACATTTTCTTCAAGAGAATCTACCAACATGGATACTGTTGCTACAAGGAAGTAAGACTGAATTCCACACATTGGAAGAAGCAGGGGTATGCCTTGCAGCTGAGGACAGGAGTCCAGCCATCACCCCCCCCCACCCCTCCACATTCTCCCCATTGCAAACGGAAGATAATGAAGCCCCCCCCCCCCTTCCTTGGATACCCCATAGCTTGTAAGATGGTAAGATGTACACAACTAATGCTAAGCTAAGTAGCTAACATTGCCCACATTGATTTGTTATTCAGCTACATATCTCAGTGCACTTTGTATTAGTAGCCTAGTTGATTAGCTAACTTGTCTGTTAGCACTCTAGTTGTATGGGTGAAATACAGTTTGGCTCGGAGCGAGCTGGCTAGCGAAGTTAGCTGGCTGGATAATTATTTGGTACAGGCTGCAAACTTCTGATGGCTAAAACATTTTGCTGTCAGTAAATGAAGTCCTGGCTGGGTTAGTGTAAACTACATGGGAATTAACATGCAGAGTGCTCTTAGATTTGAGTTTGCGATGGACCTTGAAGTCAGTGTAAGGTGTGTAAAATCCCCAATTCCGCTATCAAGCGTGCTAAATATAAAAAATAAAAAAATATATCCCATTTAGCAGACGCTTTTGTCCAAAGCGACTTACAAGTCGGCTGGAGCCACTACTTTTACATATGGGTGGCCCCAGCGGGAATCGAACCCACGACGCTTGGCGTTGCAAGCGCCATGCTCTACCGACTGAGCCACACAGGACCCAAAACGCTTAGAATGCATCAGACGCAAAAATAGAATGTTGACATTGTGATGTCTTGAGATTCCAGAACAGATACTATAAATGTGTTGCTGGCTCCTCCACCACTAACAGAACAGATACTATAAATGTGTTGCTGACTCCTCCACCACTAACAGAACAGATACTATAAATGTGTTGCTGACTCCTCCACCACTAACAGAACAGATACTATAAATGTGTTGCTGACTCCTCCACCACTAACAGAACAGATACTATAAATGTGTTGCTGGCTCCTCCACCACTAACAGAACAGATACTATAAATGTGTTGCTGGTTCCTCCACCACTAACAGAACAGATACTATAAATGTGTTGCTGACTCCTCCACCACTAACAGAACAGATACTATAAATGTGTTGCTGGCTCCTCCACCACTAACAGAACAGATACTATAAATGTGTTGCTGGCTCCTCCACCACTAACAGAACAGATACTATAAATGTGTTGCTGGCTCCTCCACCACTAACAGAACAGATACTATAAATGTGTTGCTGACTCCTCCACCACTAACAGAACAGATACTATAAATGTGTTGCTGACTCCTCCACCACTAACAGAACAGATACTATAAATGTGTTTCTGGCTCCTCCACCACTAACCGAACAGATACTATAAATGTGTTGCTGGCTCCTCCACCACTAACAGAACAGATACTATAAATGTGTTGCTGACTCCTCCTCCACTAACAGAACAGATACTATAAATGTGTTGCTGGCTCCTCCACCACTAACAGAACAGATACTATAAATGTGTTGCTGGTTCCTCCACCACTAACAGAACAGATACTATAAATGTGTTGCTGGCTCCTCCACCACTAACAGAACAGATACTATAAATGTGTTGCTGGCTCCTCCACCACTAACAGAACAGATACTATAAATGTGTTGCTGGCTCCTCCACCACTAACAGAACAGATACTATAAATGTGTTGCTGGCTCCTCCACCACTAACAGAACAGATACTATAAATGTGTTGCTGGCTCCTCCACCACTAACAGAACAGATACTATAAATGTGTTGCTGGCTCCTCCACCACTAACAGAACAGATACTATAAATGTGTTGCTGGCTCCTCCACCACTAACAGAACAGATACTATAAATGTGTTGCTGACTCCTCCACCACTAACAGAACAGATACTATAAATGTGTTGCTGACTCCTCCACCACTAACAGAACAGATACTATAAATGTGTTGCTGACTCCTCCACCACTAACATAACAGATACTATAAATGCGTTGCTGGCTCCTCCACCACTAACAGAACAGATACTATAAATGTGTTGCTGGCTCCTCCACCACTAACAGAACAGATACTATAAATGTGTTGCTGGCTCCTCCACCACTAACAGAACAGATACTATAAATGTGTTGCTGGCTCCTCCACCACTAACAGAACAGATACTATAAATGTGTTGCTGACTCCTCCACCACTAACAGAACAGATATTATAAATGTGTTGCTGGCTCCTCCACCACTAACAGAACAGATACTATAAATGTGTTGCTGGCTCCTCCACCACTAACAGAACAGATACTATAAATGTGTTGCTGGCTCCTCCACCACTAACAGAACAGATACTATAAATGTGTTGCTGACTCCTCCACCACTAACAGAACAGATATTATAAATGTGTTGCTGGCTCCTCCACCACTAACAGAACAGATACTATAAATGTGTTGCTGACTCCTCCACCACTAACAGAACAGATATTATAAATGTGTTGCTGGCTCCTCCACCACTAACATAACAATAGGCCTTTTCATATAATGGTAGAAAACAACGTATTCAGGTTAATGGTTCTGATGATGATGGTGCAGCACGTTTTGTATTTGTCCCTACGGTTAAACATCACACTATGATGTGTTTTGCCTCAATCTACTGTCCAGACACACATGATTCTAACGTGCGTCGTTCTATCTCTAAAAAGGCTCTTAGATCTTTCACAACATCAGCTTGTTGCGGGAGGAGATTTTAATAAGGAATGTAATTTTCAGTTAGATAGGTCTCATGTGTCATCTCACTCTCAAACTGATCAGGCCTCTATCCGGTGACCTCATCTCATTTGCTACAGACTTTAATACATGAGATGCCTGTCGTCGTAGGAATTTGACCGTCAAAACATTGAAAATCTATTTTCTACAAGACATAATACATTTTCCCAGATAGACTATAGCATTTGTATCTCGCTATATAAACAGGTGTTTTCAGAGAATGCTGAGCTGCTCCCTATAGTCTTCTCTGACCAGGTCCTTATCTTACTTGACAGCTCCAAACAGAAAGGTGCCAGAAGAGAGCCTTTGAACAACTTTGCACCAGAACAATATACATTTCCCTCGGTTATTTTGGGAGGTGACAAACTGTTTTTCCAGAAGAAACTGTGCTTTGTTTGCCTCACCACTTTATTTAAATCGCAGCAAATTTATTTGATTTTATTAGAGACGGAAAAGCAGATTAGTTGAAAATGAGCAGAAAGAAGCATGTACAGAGCAAAAAGGTACGATTTTAACAGCGTTAAAACATGAGAGTACAACACCTTAGTTACCTTACTACGATCTAATTGGATTCGGTAAAGGATTCATCTCAATGTTAAAAACATTGTATTCTGCACCCCAAACAGTGGTGCAGACGGGAACCAATTTAATCCAAGCCTTTCTGTCTCCAGTAATCCTCAGACCATCAGACCCACATGTTTCTCCCATCCATGTTAAAAGGTACGCCGCATACAACCTCTACACCGATGACACTGTACTGAATTTCTCAGACATCTCAAATTCCCCTCCACAGATTCTGAAATGATTTACTCTTCACGTTTCATTTTCAGGATATAAATAAACTGGGGGGGGGGAAAGCTATACTGGTGCCCCTAAATATCCCTGTAAAACTGCTGACTTTGCCTGCTGTGGCAGAATGACACAGACTTGACTTATTTGGGAATATTTAAATCCACCAAATGTTCCCTGGTTTGTAGAAAGAACTATGTCAACCTAAAAGAGGAGATGGGCTCTGATGTACAGATGGGGCCTCTCTTAAAATGTCATGACAAGGCATGATTGCTGTAGTAAAACTGAATGTAGTGGGTCGTCCACATTTGATTTCTTCTACGCTGCCTGTACCACCTGCACCAAAATACTTTGAGGAATTCAAGTCAACAATCTCAAAGTTAATTTGGAATAAAAAAATAAATAAAAAAACGCACATTTGATATGATACTCTGACGTGGTTAAAGGGAACAGGAGGTTTGCCTCTTACAGATTACAAATGATATTACTGGACTTACTGAACTATACAGTATGTACTGAACTCTACTCTACTGAACTGAACTATACAGTACTGTACTGAACTCTACTGAACTGAACTATACAGTACAGTACTGAACTCTACTCTACTGAACTGAACTCTACTGTACTGTACTGAACTCTACTCTACTCTACTGTATTGTACTGTTCTGAACTACTATACTGAACCCTACTTTACTGTACTGAACTCTACTGTACTGTACAGTACTGAACTCTACTCTACTCTACTGAACTATACAGTACTGTACTGAACTCTACTCTACTCTACTGTATTGTACTGTTCTGAACTACTATACTGAACCCTACTTTACTGTACTGAACTATACAGTACTGTACTGAACTCTACTCTACTGAACTGAACTCTACTGTACTGTACTGAACTCTACTCTACTCTACTGTATTGTACTGTTCTGAACTACTATACTGAACCCTACTTTACTGTACTGAACTCTACTGTACTGTACAGTACTGAACTCTACTCTACTCTACTGAACTATACAGTACTGTACTGAACTCTACTCTACTCTACTGTATTGTACTGTACTGTTCTGAACTACTATACTGAACCCTTCTTTACTGTACTGAACTCTACTGTACTGTACAGTACTGAACTCTACTCTACTCTACTGAACTCTACTCTACTGAACTCTACTCTACTGTATTGTACTGTTCTGAACTACTATACTGAACCCTACTTTACTGTTCTGAACTCTACTGTACTTTACAGTACTGAACTCTACTCTACTGAACTCTACTCTACTCTACTGTATTGTACTGTTCTGAACTACTATACTGAACCCTACTTTACTGTACTGAACTCTACTGTACTGTACAGTACTGAACTCTACTGTACTGAACTCTACTCTACTCTACTGTATTGTACTGTTCTGAACTACTATACTGAACCCTACTTTACTGTACTGAACTCTACTGTACTGTACAGTACTGAACTCTACTCTACTCTACTGAACTCTACTCTACTGAACTGAACTGAACTCTACTCTACTGTATTGAACTCTACTGTCCTGAACTGAACTGAACTCTACTCTACTCTACTCTACTCTACTCTACTCTACTCTACTCTACTCTACTGAACTCTACTGTACTGAAATCTACTCTACTCTACTCCACTGAACTCTACTGTACTGAACTCTACTCTACTCTACTGATCTGAACTCTACTGAACTCTACTGTACTGTACTGAACTATACTCTACTCTACTGAACTCTACTGAACTGAACTCTACTCGACTCTACTGAACTCTACTGAACTCTACTGTACTGTACTGAACTGAACTCTACTCTACTGAACTCTACTGTACTGAAATCTACTCTACTCTACTGAACTCTACTGTACTGAACTCTACTCTACTCTACTGATCTGAACTCTACTGAACTCTACTGTACTGTACTGAACTATACTCTACTCTACTGAACTCTACTGTACTGAATTCTACTGTACTGAACTTTACTGTACTGTACTGAACTCTACTGTACTCTACTGTACTGTACTGAACTCTACTCTACTCTACTCTACTCTACTCTACTCTACTCTACTGAACTCTACTGTACTGAATTCTACTGTACTGAACTCTACTGTACTGTACTCTACTGTACTGAACTCTACTCTACTGAACTCTACTCTACTGAACTCTACTCTACTGAACTGAACTCTACTCTACTGAACTCTACTCCACTGAACTCTACTCTACTGAACTGAACTCTAGTCTACTGTACTGAACTCTACTCTACTGTACTAAACTCTACTCTACTCTACTGAACTCTACTCTACTCTACTCTACTGAACTCTACTCTACTGAACTCTACTCTACTGAACTGAACTCTACTCTACTGTACTGTACTGTACTGTACTGAACTCTACTCTACTGTACTGAACTCTACTCTACTGAACTGAACTCTACTCTACTGTACTGAACTCTACTCTACTGTACTGAACTCTACTCTACTGAACTGAACTCTACTCTACTGTACTGAACTCTACTCTACTGAACTATACTCTACTCTACTGTACTGTACTGAACTCTACTCTACTGAACTGAACTCTACTGTACTGAATGCGATTATTCTGTTCTGTGCTTTGGAACATAGACGTCTCTGACTGGTTCAGATTTGGTCTTTGTCGGACCAACCAAATTTCTTCTTGTTTGGGGTCAAAGCTCATTAAAATAACAGCCCGTGTGTAGAATAATACGTTGCGTATTTAGACCCCAGTCTACCTATTCAGGATACGTCAATCATGTCCATGATAATGCAGATCTGTGTAGTACAGACCAGGGAACAGAGTGACAATCATGTCCATGATAATGCAGTTCTGTGTAGTACAGATCAGGGAACAGAATGACAATCATGTCCATGATAATGCAGTTCTGTGTAGTACAGATCAGGGAACAGAATGACAATCATGTCCATGATAATGCATTTCTGTGTAGTACAGAACAGGGAACAGAATGACAATCATGTCCATGATAATGCAGTTCTGTGTAGTACAGATCAGGGAACAGAATGACAATCATGTCCATGATAATGCAGTTCTGTGTAGTACAGATCGGAAAACAGAACGACAATCATGTCCACGATAATGCAGTTATGTGTAGTAAAGATCAGGGAACAGAATGACAATCATGTCCACGATAATGCAGTTCTGTGTAGTACAGATCAGGCAACAGAATGACAATCATGTGCATGATAATGCAGTTATGTGTAGTACAGATCAGGAAACAGAATGACAATCATGTCCATGATAATGCATTTCTGTGTAGTACAGATCAGGGAACAGAATGACAATCATGTCCATGATAATGCAGTTCTGTGTAGTACAGACCAGGGAACAGAATGACAATCATGTCCATGATAATGCAGTTCTGTGTATGACAATCATGTCCATGATAATGCAGTTCTGTGTAGTACAGATCAGGAAACAGAATGACAATCATGTCCATGATAATGCAGTTCTGTGTATGACAATCATGTCCATGATAATGTAGTTCTGTGTAGTACAGATCAGGAAACAGAATGACAATCATGTCCATGATAATGCAGTTCTGTGTATGACAATCATGTCCATGATAATGCAGTTCTGTGTAGTACAGATTGGGAAACAGAATGGCAATCATGTCCATGATAATGCAGTTCTGTGTAGTACAGATCAGGGAACAGACTGACAATCATGTCCATGATAATGCAGTTCTGTGTAGTACAGATCAGGGAACAGAATGACAAGCATGTCCATGATAATGCAGTTCCGTGTAGTACAGATCAGGGAACAGAATGACAATCATGTCCATGATAATGCAGTTCTGTGTAGTACAGATCAGGCAACATAATGACAATCATGTCCATGATAATGCAGTTCTGTGTAGTACAGATCAGGGAACAGAATGACAATCATGTCCATGATAATGCAGTTCTGTGTAGTACAGATCAGGGACCCGTGATGAAATTCCATTACCGCAATCACTTCACTGACTGTCAAAATAAAACATGTCAAAGTCAATAGCTGACACTCCACCCTTTCTGCCGGCTCTGCTGAATCTTCATTTGGAGCAGATATTTAAGACAATTTCTGGGAAAATGTGGACGCGTCAAAAACTAAGAGAGATTTTTACCAAAATTCTGTTACCGAACTTTGCATCTGCACCGTTCTCTCAGTAAATGTGTATTTGTAACATGTTCAGTGTAAACTGTTAAA
>NC_088238.1:3769285-3779285 GCF_036934945.1 Oncorhynchus masou masou | reverse complement strand
GTACCCCAACACACATCAATCAGATGGTTGGTTAAACAACAGGGCTAACAGTAGCCAATGCAGTGTTCACCTGTACCCCAACACACATCAATCAGATGGTTGGTTAAACAACAGGGCTAACAGTACCCAATATAGTGTTCACCTGTACCCCAACAAACATCAATCAGATGGTTGGTTAAGCAACAGGGCTAACAGCAGCCAATACAGTGTTCACCTGTACCCCAACACACATCAATCAGATGGTTGGTTAAGAAACAGGGCTAACAGTACCCAATACAGTGTTCAGCTGTACCCCAACACACATCAATCAGATGGTTGGTTAAGCAACAGGGCTAACAGTACCCAATGCAGTGTTCACCTGTACCCCAACACACATCAATCAGATGGTTGGTTAAGCAACAGGGCTAACAGTACCCAATACAGTGTTCACCTGTACCCCAACACACATCAATCAGATGGTTGGTTAAGCAACAGGGCTAACAGTACCCAATGCAGTGTTCACCTGTACCCCAACACACATCAATCAGATGGTTGGTTAAGAAACAGGGCTAACAGTACCCAATACAGTGTTCACCTGTACCCCAACACACATCAATCAGATGGTTGGTTAAGCAACAGGGCTAACAGTAGCCAATGCAGTGTTCACCTGTACCCCAACACACATCAATCAGATGGTTGGTTAAGCAACAGGGCTAACAGTACCCAATGCAGTGTTCACCTGTACCCCAACACACATCAATCAGATGGTTGGTTAAGCAACAGGGCTAACAGTACCCAATACAGTGTTCACCTGTACCCCAACACACATCAATCAGATGGTTGGTTAAGCAACAGGGCTAACAGTACCCAATGCAGTGTTCACCTGTACCCTTTGGATACAATTACAATAAATGAATTTATCAAAAGTTCCAGCACAGCCGTTTTTATCTCAATATCAAATCATTCATGGGTAACAATTAAGTACCTTACTGTGATTGTTTTCAACAAAAAATAGCTTCTTAGCAAAGAGCAATTTCTCAAGCAAGAAATTAGCTAAGACTGTCTGGGAGTGGTCTGAGTTGGCGAGGGGAAAACTGAATACGAGCTGTTATTGGCGGAGAGGTTTGGAACACTCTTTCTCATTGGTCTAAATAGGGTGGCAATCTTAGTGAGTGGACTATTGTGATTCAAATAAGTAATTGAAAATAAATGAATGGGTGTATTTGGAAAGAAAACATCACCTGTCTGAACTACAGGGGTCGTGCTTTTAATTTATCATCACAACAACTACTGACTGTTAGAACGCACACAGAGGATTTAATGTGTTACGGTCTGCATCTCACTAATGGTATATTTATGCAGAAACATGGAGCTGGGTTTTTCCATTACCTATAATGACTGTGCCAGATGTGAGTCTCTGATCTCTGTCAAGCCTTCATTAACCTGTGGATACGGCAGCAGTCCTCTTTGTTACTGATATACATAAAAACCCTTCTGATCTCTATCAGCCTCTCCTCTGCTAGACAAACTAATGGACTGTGTGGGTGTGTATTTGTGTGTTTATATGTGTGTGTGTGTTTGTATGTGTGTGTTTGTTTGTGTCTTGTATGTGTGTGTGTGTGTGTGTGTGTGTGTGTGTGTGTGTGTGTGTGTGTGTGTGTGTGTGTGTGTGTGTGTGTGTGTGTGTGTGTGTTTGTTTGTGTCTTGTATGTGTGTGTGTGTGTGTGTGTGTGTGTGTGTGTGTGTGTGTGTGTGTGTGTGTGTGTGTGTGTGTGTATGTGTGTGTGTTTGTTTGTGTCTTGTATGTGTGTGTGTGTGTGTGTGTGTTTTGTATGTGTGTGTGTGTATGTGTGTGAGAGACAGAGACAGAGAGAAAGAGTCTTTGATGTAAACCCAGAGTATCATTCAGGCACCTGTCTGAGAGGATCCAGGGACAACAGAGTAGAACACAAACACTCAGCCCTCATCCTATTGTCATCAAGGAGCCTGGTATAACTGAAGCCCTACTCTGCTGTGGTGACGAAGGGCCAGGAGTGTTTTACCACGTGACCTGATCAGAAAAACATCCCCCCAGTTACAGGGTATAATTAAGAACCCATGGTTTCAAATAAGGAACAACTCAGGGCCCTAAAGTGTATAGAATTACCTAGCGTAGCCTAGCATTAAGTAGCATTAAGTAGCCTAGTGTATTGTATAGTAATGTAGCCTAGTGTAGCATAGCCTAGCATAGCATAGTGTGTTATACCTGATCGCTGATATCATGCACCACCACCATAATGAGCTCTATCTGGTAAGAGAAATGTAGCGTAGCCTAGCCTAGCATAGCATAGTGTATTATACCTGATGGCAGATCTCATGAACCTCCACCATGGTTAGCTCCATCTGGTAGGAGAAGTGTAGCATAGCCTAGCATAGCATAGTGTATTATACCTGATGGCAGATCTCATGAACCTCCACCATGGTTAGCTCCATCTGGTAGGAGAAGTGTAGCATAGCCTAGCATAGCATAGCATAGTGTATTATACCTGATGGCAGATCTCACGAACCACCACCATGGTTAGCTCCATCTGGTAGGAGAAGTGTAGCCTAGCATAGAATAGCATAGCATAGTGTATTATACCTGATGGCAGATTTCATGAACCACCACCATGGTTAGCTCCATCTGGTAGGAGAAGGATGAGACCTCTGGGTCCAGTAGGATCTTCTGCTCTACAAACACACTCAGACCCCAGTTCTCCATGGCAGCGTAGGGGTGCTTGGGCACGGCCAGCAGGTCTGGTGAAAACACAGAGAGGTTAAAGGTTAGAGAGAAGGGTACAGCATCCGAGACGGAACAAACAAAACAAAACAACCTTGAATTCACGTCCACCTGTTGACACTATAGAAGTCAAAACAACTAAAAAGGACCAAGGCACTCGTCATGTGTTGGACTCGGAACCGGAAGGTTGCAAGTTCAAATCCCCGAGCTGACAAGGTACGAATCTGTCGCTCTGCCCCTGAACAGGCAGTTAACCCACTGTTCCTAGGCCGTCATTGAAAATAAGAATGTGTTCTTAACTGACTTGCCTAATTAAATAAAATAAATAAAAATCCAGAGTTGAGTGGAGCGTGGTCTGTTTAGTAGAAGACAGCGCTGTATCTTGGTTTCTCCCTTGACGAACGACATGCTGACTGAAACACATCACGAGTTTCAAACCTTTTGTTCTATTGAGTAGGATAAGAACCAATTCTTATTTACAATGACGGCCCTAACCACCGGCCAAACCCAGACGACGTTGGGCCAGTTGTGAGCCGCTCAATGGGACTCCCAAACACGGCCGGATGGGATTCAGCCTGGAATTGAACCAGGGTCTGTAGTGACGCCTCTAGCACTGGAGATGCCTTAGACCGCTGCACCACTCAGGGAGCCGATCTTACATAACTTACATAAAGGCATTTTAAACTAATTACATTTTAAAAAAATCTTTATTTAACTAGGCAAGTCAGCAAATTCTTATTTTCAATGAAGGCCTAGGAATAGTGGGTTACCTGTTCAGGGGCAGAACGACAGATTTGTACCTTGTCAGCTCGGAGGTTTGAACTTGCAACCTTCCGGTTACTAGTCCAACGCTCTAACCACTAGGCTACCCTACCACCCCATGAAGAGGGAGTGGGTTACAACATAGTTAGTCGTCATTGGACAACAGCTAGTAAACAATAATATACATTCAACAGTGAAATAGATATGTTTATGCATATTCATCACGGAATTAAAACAACCGGAATAGATATGTTTATGCATATTCATCACGGAATTAGAACAACTGGAAAAGATGAAGTAGTACCAGCCTTGAATAGTTTGTCTTTTTGGTTTAGAAGACAGGTTGTGAAGAATTGGCATCACAAACGTACACGAACACACGCACGCACGCACGCACGGACACACACACACACGCACGCACACACACACACACACACACACACACACACACACACACACACACACACACACACACACACACACACACACACACACACACACACACACACACACACACACACACACACACATAGGTCAAAGGACAGAGAGGAAGAGGACACAGCCGATACAAGAGAGGTTTACAGACACCAGGTTAAAGGACATTTCAAGGCAACCATTTTTACGTGTTTTACATGGACCACATAGGCATTTCTTCATAGGAGATGAGGAACGTAAGAAACTTCTCCTTTTATCTCTATATGTGCCTTGTCACTGGGAAAACACACATATTTCTCCATCCCCGGGCTCTCTTGGCTAAGAGTTCTCTGTGACAGACGTTAGAGTGACGGAACACATTTCCACAGTCAGATAAAGAGAGTGGTTGAGTTCTCTGTGACAGCCGTTAGAGTGATGGAACACATTTCCACAGTCAGATAAAGAGAGTGGTTGAGTTCTCTGTGACAGACGTTAGAGTGATGGAACACATTTCCACAGTCAGATGAAGAGAGTGGTTGAGTTCTCTGTGACAGCCGTTAGAGTGATGGAACACATTTACACAGTCAGATAAAGAGAGTGGTTGAGTTCTCTGTGACAGACGTTAGAGTGATGGAACACATTTACACAGTCAGATAAAGAGAGTGGTTGAGTTCTCTGTGACAGACGTTAGAGTGATGGAACACATTTCCACAGTCAGATGAAGAGAGTGGTTGAGTTCTCTGTGACAGCCGTTGAGTGATGGAACACATTTCCACAGTCAGATGAAGAGAGTGGTTGAGTTCTCTGTGACAGCCGTTAGAGTGACGGAACACATTTCCACAGTCAGATAAAGAGAGTGGTTGAGTTCTCTGTGACAGCCGTTGAGTGATGGAACACATTTCCACAGTCAGATGAAGAGAGTGGTTGAGTTCTCTGTGACAGCCGTTAGAGTGACGGAACACATTTCCACAGTCAGATAAAGAGAGTGGTTGAGTTCTCTGTGACAGCCGTTGAG
The DNA here is from genome assembly GCF_036934945.1 of Oncorhynchus masou masou. NCBI lineage: Eukaryota > Metazoa > Chordata > Actinopteri > Salmoniformes > Salmonidae > Oncorhynchus > Oncorhynchus masou. The sequence continues at coordinate 3,774,357 of NC_088238.1, read as the reverse complement.
TGATGGAACACATTTCCACAGTCAGATGAAGAGAGTGGTTGAGTTCTCTGTGACAGCCGTTGAGTGAAGGAACACATTTCCACAGTCAGATGAAGAGAGTGGTTGAGTTCTCTGTGACAGCCGTTAGAGTGACGGAACACATTTCCACAGTCAGATAAAGAGAGTGGTTGAGTTCTCTGTGACAGCCGTTAGAGTGATGGAACACATTTCCACAGTCAGATGAAGAGAGTGGTTGAGTTCTCTGTGACAGCCGTTAGAGTGATGGAACACATTTCCACAGTCAGATGAAGAGAGTGGTTGAGTTCTCTGTGACAGCCGTTAGAGTGATGGAACACATTTCCACAGTCAGATGAAGAGAGTGGTTGAGTTCTCTGTGACAGCCGTTAGAGTGATGGAACACATTTCCACAGTCAGATGAAGAAAAAGGGGGATTTTAAAACTCCTCTCTATTTATTACAAGGAATGAAAGACCCACTTGTATTTCTCAGGAGTCAACAAGGCAGTAAAAGGGCAATGTGTTTCCCTTTTAAAAACAACAGCACGCACACGTTGACACAGAGAGAGACAGAGACGTTCCCAACCAGGGACAGATGTCATTTTGTTCCACTGAATCCTTGCCGAATTCCCGGCTCTCTATCAACACTGTTACTGTGCATTCTATTGTGTTTTCAGTAAACATCACCTGCCGAGGTAAGAAATAATCTGCTACTTTAAGACTAGCTTCCTTAATCTGGGAGACTGGCAGTATCATGACGTGTGATTGGCGCATTGACAATTTGGCCCAATGGCAGTGCCCGCAGGGGTCAGGTGTAGAAGAAACTAAATCTCTTATTTATAAAAACCAGGAAGCGGGAAGATTAGACTCGTGTTTTTGTGGGCATAGTAGGAGGCCTGTACATTCTACACGCCTTATCACAGCCTTGGCAAAACCAAGTGTTTTTGATCCACTCCTTATCTTAGTCAAAGACAACATGCGGTGCGGGTTTAAAAAAAACCAAGTTAGAGTAAGTGCTGTGGCTGTCGCAGACGCTGTAACACGATTACCGGGGTGTTTGGGGAAAGAACTGGATACACGCTATGTACAGACATTTGCATATTCCTTTGAGGTAAATGACTGATCCTTTCTGGAAGTGAGGGGTTATCTATCGCTTGGCGTGCGGCAGAGAAATGTGACATGGATGCATGTGCCCCTGTGCCCCCTGTACCCCTGTGCCCCTGTGCCCCCTGTGCCCCCTGTGCCCTTGTGCCCCCTGTGCCCCTGTGCCTCACGCCTGTAGAGTACCGAGAGAGAGAGAGAGAGAGAGAGAGAGACAGAGAGAGACAGAGACAGAGACAGAGAGAGAGATGTATGAGGGAGAGAGGGAGAGAGGGAGAGAGAGAAAGAGGGAGAGAGAGAGGGAGGAGAGAGACGCTCTCAACATTGGCTCTCATAACAACGGTTCTCATAACGACGGCTCTCATAACAACGGTTTTCATAACAACGGCTCTCATAACAACGGCTCTCATAACAACGATTCTCATAACAACGGCTCTCATAACAACGGCTCTCATAACAACGGTTCTCATAACAACGTCTCTCCCAACGACGATTCTCATAACGGCTCTCATAACAACGGCTCTCATAACAATGGTTCTCATAACGACGGTTCTCATAACAACGGCTCTCATAACGACGGCTCTCATAACGACGGTTCTCATAACAACGGCTCTCATAACAACGGCTCTCATAACAACGTTCCCATCACAAACAACGAAAAAAACAAGATGAAGCTCTCACAACGACGATTCTCACAAAAACAGGTTCTCAAGCAAACAGATGGTTCTCATAATCAACGGCTGAGACAAAGAGGTTCTAATAACAACGGCTCTCATAACAACGTGCTCTCATGACTGAACGTTTCTCACAAACAACGATTCTCACAACGACGGCTCTCACAACGACGATTCTCACAATGAGACGGTTCTCATAACAGGGGCACACGCAGGGCGACATGCTGGATCCACACAGGGGTTCTCATAACAACGGCTGGATCACAACGACACGCTGGATTCTCATAACGATGGTTCTCATAATGACGGTTCTCATAACAACGGCTCTCACAACGACGGTTCTCATAACGACGGTTCTCATAACAACGGCTCTCACAACGATGGTTCTCAAAACGACGGTTCTCATAACAACGGCTCTCATAACAACGGTTCTCATAACGACGGTTCTCATAACAACGACTCTCACAATGACGGTTCTCATAACGACGGTTCTCATAACAACGGCTCTCACAACGACGGTTCTCATAACGATGGCTCTCATAATGACGGTTCTCATAACAACGGCTCTCACAACGACGGTTCTCATAACGACGGTTCTCACGGCCCCAGGACAACAAAAAAACAAGATGAAGGTGGAAAAACAACAAAAACCGCGTCGCTGTAAAACAGGCATGACGATGACAAGCAAACCAGATGTTTCTATTGAATCAGCATTCTGGAATGAGACGTAAAGAGGAAATGATAATGGAACAGGCAGGCTCTAATTGTAATTGTGATTTATGACTGAAAGACTTGACGGCTACGAGGTAATTCCAGTTGTATATTGGCTCTGAATGGGCTGCATCTTCCAATGAGGCGGCTGATGTCAATGAACAGGGGCACACGCAGGGCGACATGCTGGATGCACACAGGGCGACACGCTGGATCCACACAGGGCGACACGCTGGATCCACGCAGGGCGACATGCTGGATCCACACAGGGCGACATGCTGGATCCACACAGGGCGACATGCTGGATCCACACAGGGCGACACGCTGGATCCACACAGGGCGACACGCTGGATCCACACAGGGCGACACGCTGGATCCACACAGGGCGACATGCTGGATCCACGCAGGGCGACATGCTGGATCCACGCAGGGCGACACGCTGGATCCACACAGGGCGACATGCTGGATCCACACAGGGCGACATGCTGGATCCACGCAGGGCGACACGCTGGATCCACACAGGGCGACACGCTGGATCCACACAGGGCGACATGCTGGATCCACGCAGGGCGACACGCTGGATCCACACAGGGCGACACGCTGGATCCACGCAGGGCGACATGCTGGATCCACACAGGGCGACATGCTGGATCCACACAGGGCGACAGGCTGGATCCACGCAGGGCGACATGCTGGATCCACACAGGGCGACATGCTGGATCCACACAGGGCGACATGCTGGATCCACACAGGGCAACATGCTGGATCCACACAGGGCGACACGCTGGATCCACGCAGGGCGACACGCTGGATCCACACAGGGCGACACGCTCTTACCATTTTCACGAGAGGAAAAGTTAATTAGCTGACTAAATAGAGGCATCCACTTTCTGACACGTAAAATGTGTGTGGTAATACGCTTTCAAGGAAGGAAATGTTGATTAGCTGATTAAATGACACTATGCGTCTATCTGTCCAGACACCAGAGCCCTTCTAACATGATACAGTAGGAACACTTCTAACAGGATACAGTAGGAACACTTCTAACAGGCTACAGTAGGAACACTTCTAACAGGATACAGTAGGAATATGTTACACTTCTATCAGGATACAGTAGGAACACTTCTACAGGATACTGTAGGAACACTTCTACAGGATACAGTAGGAACACTTCTAACAGGATACAGTAGGAATATGTTACACTTCTATCAGGATACAGTAGGAACACTTCTATCAGGATACAGTAGGAACACTTCTAACAGGATACTGTAGGAACACTTCTATCAGGATACAGTAGGAACACTTCTAACAGGATACTGTAGGAACAATTCTAACAGGATACAGTAGGAACACTTCTAACAGGATACTGTAGGAATATGTTACACTTCTAACAGGATACAGTAGGAACACTTCTACAGGATACAGTAGGAACACTTCTAACAGGATACAGTAGGAACACTTCTAACAGGATACTGTAGGAACACTTCTAACAGGATACAGTAGGAACACTTCTATCAGGATATAGTAGGAACACTTCTAACAGGATACAGTAGGAACACTTCTATCAGGATACAGTAGGAATATGTTACACTTCTATCAGGATACAGTAGGAACACTTCTACAGGATACAGTAGGAACACTTCTATCAGGATACAGTAGGAACACTTCTAACAGGATACAGTAGGAACACTTCTAACAGGATACAGTAGGAATATGAACACTTCTATCAGGATACAGTAGGAACACTTCTACAGGATACAGTAGGAACACTTCTAACAGGATACAGTAGGAACACTTCTATCAGGATACAGTAGGAATATGTTACACTTCTATCAGGATACAGTAGGAACACTTCTAACAGGATACAGTAGGAACACTTCTATCAGGATACAGTAGGAATATGTTACACTTCTATCAGGATACAGTAGGAACACTTCTAACAGGATACAGTAGGAACACTTCTATCAGGATACAGTAGGAACACTTCTAACAGGATACAGTAGGAACACTTCTATCAGGATACAGTAGGAATATGTTACACTTCTATCAGGATACAGTAGGAACACTTCTACAGGATACTGTAGGAACACTTCTAACAGGATACTGTAGGAACACTTCTAACAGGATACAGTAGGAACACTTCTATTAGGATACAGTAGGAATATGTTACACTTCTAACAGGATACAGTAGGAACACTTCTACAGGATACAGTAGGAACACTTCTAACAGGATACAGTAGGAATATGTTACACTTCTAACAGGATACAGTAGGAACACTTCTACAGGATACAGTAGGAACACTTCTAACAGGATACAGTAGGAACACTTCTATCAGGATACAGTAGGAATATGTTACACTTCTAACAGGATACAGTAGGAACACTTCTACAGGATACAGTAGGAACACTTCTAACAGGATACAGTAGGATTATGTTACACTTCTATCAGGATACAGTAGGAACACTTCTATCAGGATACAGTAGGAACACTTCTATCAGGATACAGTAGGAACACTTCTAACAGGATACAGTAGGAACACTTCTAACAGGATACAGTAGGAACACTTCTAACAGGATACAGTAGGAACACT
>NC_088238.1:3671785-3764285 GCF_036934945.1 Oncorhynchus masou masou | reverse complement strand
GATCCCTCCCTCCTCCTGGATCCCTCTACCCTCCTCCTGATCCCTCTACCCCTCCTCCTGATCCCTCTCCCTCCTCCTGATCCCTCCTCCTGATCCCTCCTGATCCCTCTACCCCCTCCTGATCCCTCTACCCCTCCTCCTGATCCCTCTACCCCTCCTCCTGATACCCCTCTACCCTCCTCCTGATCCCTCTACCCCTCCTCCTGAACCCTCTACCCTCCTCCCCCTCTACCCTCCCTCCTGACCCCTCCTCCCCCTCTACCCTCCTCCTGACCCCTCTACCCTCCTCCTGATCCCTCTACCCTCCTCCTGATCCCTCTACCCCTCCTCCTGATCCCTCTACCCTCCTCCTGATCCCTCTACCCCTCCTCCTGATCCCTCCATCCCTCCTACCCTCCTCCTGATCCCTCCTACCCCTCTACCCTCCTCCTGATCCCTCTACCCTCCTCCTGATCCCTCCATCCTCCTGATCCCTCTACCCTCCTCCTGATCCCTCCTCCCCTCCCCTCCTCCTGATCCCTCAATCCCTCTATCCTCCTCCTGATCCCTCTACCCTCCTCCTGATCCCTCTATCCCCTCTTCCTGATCCCTCTACCCCTCCTCCTGATCCCTCTATCCTCCTCCTGATCCCTCTACCCTCCTCCTGATCCCTCTACCCTCCTACTGATCCCTCTACCCCTCCTCCTGATCCCTCCATCCCTCTACCCTTCTCCTGATCCCTCCATCCCTCTATCCTCCTCCTGATCCCTCTACCCTCCTCCTAATCCCTCTACCCTCCTCCTGATCCCTCTACCCCCTCCTCCTGATCCCTCTACCCCTCTTCCTGACCCCTCCTGACCCCCCTCCTCCTGATCCCTCTACCCTCCTCCTGATCCCTCCATCCCTCTATCCTCCTCCTTATCCCTCTACCCCTCCTCCTGATCCCTCTACCCTCCTCCTGATCCCTCTACCCTCCTCCTGGTCCTTCTACCCCTCCTCCTGGTCCCTCTACCCTCCTCCTCCCCTGATCCCTCTACCCCTCCTCCTGATCCCTCTACCCCTCCTCCTGATCCCCTCTACCCTCCTCCTGATCCCTCTACCCCCTCCTGATCCCTACATACCCCCTCTACCCTCCTCCTGACCCCTCTATCCCCCTCCTCCTGACCCCTCTACCCTCCTCCTGATCCCTCTACCCTCCTCCTGATCCCTCTACCCTCCTCCTGATCCCTCTATCCCCCTCCTCCTGATCCCTCTACCCTCCTCCTGATCCCTCCATCCCTCTACCCTCCTCCTGATCCCTCTACCCTCCTCCTGATCCCTCTACCCCTCCTCCTGATCCCTCTACCCTCCTCCTGATCCCCTCTACCCTCCTCCTGATCCCTCTACCCTCCTCCTGATCCCTGACCCCCTCCATCCCTCTATCCCTCCTGATCCCTCTACCCCCTCTATCCCTCTACCCTCCTCCTGATCCCTCTACCCCTCCTCCTGATCCCTCTACCCTACTCCTGATCCCTACATCCCTCCTCCCTCTACCCCTCCTCCCTCCTCCTGATCCCTCTACCCTCCTCCTGATCCCTCTACCCTCCTCCTGGTCCCTCTACCCTCCTCCTGATCCCTCTACCCCTCCTCCTGGTCCCTCTACCCTCCTCCTGATCCCTGATCCCTACATCCCTCTACCCTCCTCCTGGTCCCTCTACCCTCCTCCTGATCCCTCTACCCTCCTCCTGATCCCTCTACCCCTCCTCCTGATCACTCTACCCCTCCTCCTGATCCCTCTACCCTCCTCCTGATCCCTACATCCCTCTACCCTCCTCCTGATCCCTCTACCCTCCGCCTGGTCCCTCTACCCTCCTCCTGATCCCTCTACCCCTCCTCCTGGTCCCTCTACCCCTCCTCCTGATCCCCTACATCCCTCTACCCTCCTCCTGATCCCTCTACCCCTCCTCCTGGTCCCTCTACCCCTCCTCCTGATCCCTACATCCCTCTACCCTCCTCCTGATCCCTACATCCCTCTCCCTCTACCCCTCCTCCTGATCCCTCTACCCTCCTCCCTGATCCCTACCCTCCTCCATCCCTCTCTCCTCCTACCCTCCTCCTGATCCCTCTACCCCTACCCTCCTGATCCCTCAATCCCTCTCCTGATCCCTCTACCCTCCTCCTGATCCCTCTACCCTCCTCCTGATCCCTACATCCCTCTCCCTCTACCCTCCTCCTGATCCCTCTACCCTCCTACTGATCCCTCTACCCCTCCACCTGATCCCTCCATCCCTCTACCCTTCTCCTGATCCCTCTACCCTCCTCCTGATCCCTCTGACCCCTCTACCCTCCTCCTGATCCCTCTACCCCCTCCTTCCTGACCCCTCTATCCCTCCCCTCCTCCTGATCCCTCTACCCTCCTCCTGATCCCTCCATCCCTCTATCCTCCTCCTTATCCCTCTACCCCTCCTCCTGATCCCCCTACCCTCCTCCTGATCCCTCTACCCCCTGATCCCTCCCGACCCCCTCCATCCCTCTACCCTCCTCCTGATCCCTCCATCCCTCCATCCCTCTACCCCCTCCTCCTGACCCCTCCATCCCTCTACCCTCCTCCTGATCCCTCCATCCCTCTACCACTCCTCCTGACCCCTCCATCCCTCTACCCCTCCTCCCTGACCCCTCCATCCCTACATCCCTCTACCCTCCTCCTGATCCCTCCATCCTTCTACCCTCCTCCTGACCCCCCTACATCCCTCTACCCCCTCATCCTCACCCCTCCTCCATCCCTCTATCCCTCTACCCCCTCCTCCTCCTGACCCCTCCATCCCTCTACCCTCCTCCCTGACCCCTCCATCCTCTACCCTCCTCCTGACCCCTCCATCCCTCTACCCTCCTCCTGACCCCTCCATCCCTCTACCCTCCTCCTGACCCCTCCATCCCTCTACCCCTCCTCCTGACCCCTCCATCCCTCTACCCTCCTCCTGACCCCTCCATCCCTCTACCCTCCTCCTGATCCCTCCCCCTACCCTCCTCCATCCCTCTACCCTCCTCCTGATCCCTCCATCCCTCTACCACTCCTCCTGACCCCTACATCCCTCTACCCCTCCTCCTGACCCCTCCATCCCTCTACCCTCCTCCTGACCCCTACATCCCTCTACCCTCCTCCTGATCCCTCTACCCTCCTCCTGATCCCTCCATCCCTCTACCTCTCCTCCTGATCCCTCCATCCCTCTACCCTCCTCCTCCTACCCCCTCCATCCCTCTACCCTCCTCCTGACCCCTCCATCCCTCTACCCTCCTCCTGACCCCCTCCATCTCTCTACCCCTCCTCCTGATCCCTCTACCCTCCTCCTGATCCCTCCATCCCCACTACCCTCCTCCTGATCCCTCTACCCTCCTCCTGATCCCTCTACCCTCCTCCTGATCCCTCTACCCTCCTCCTGATCCCTCTACCCTCCTCCTGATCCCTCCATCCCTCCTGACTACCCTCCTCCTGATCCCTCCATCCCTCTACCCTCCCTCCTGACCCCTCCATCCCTCTACCCTCCTCCTGACCCCTCCATCCCTCTACCCTCCTCCTGATCCCTGACCCCTCCATCCCTCTACCCTCCTCCTGATCTCCCTCTACCCCCTCCTCCTGATCCCTCTACCCCTCCTCCTGACCCCTCCATCCCTCTACCCTCCTCCTGACCCCTCCATCTCTCTACCCCTCCTCCTGATCCCTCTACCCTCCTCCTGATCCCTCCATCCCTCTACCCTCCTCCTGATCCCTCTACCACTACTCCTGATCCCTCCATCCCTCTACCCTACCCTCCTGATCCCTCCATCCCTCTACCCTCCTCCTGACCCCTCTACCCTCCTCCTGACCCCTCTACCCTCCTCCTGATCCCTCCATCCCTCTACCCTCCTCCTGATCCCTCTACCCTCCTCCTGATCCCTCTACCCTCCTCCTGATCCCTCCATCCCTCTACCACTCCTCCTGATCCCTCCATCCCTCTACCCTCCTCCTGACCCCTCTACCCTCCTGATCCCTGACCCCCTCCTACCCTCCTCCTGATCCCTCCATCCCTCCATCCCTCTACCCTCCTCCTGATCCCTCTACCCTCCTCCTGATCCCTCCATCCCTCTACCCCTCCTCCTGATCCCTCTACCCCTCCTCCTGATCCCTACATCCCTCTACCCATCCCTCCACCTCTCTACCCCTCTCTCCACCCCTCTACCCATCCCTCCACCCCTCTACCCCTCCCTCTACCCCTTCCTCCATCCCCCTCTAACCCTCTACCCTCCCCCTCCCTCCACCCCCTCTACCCATCCCTCCACCCTCTACCCCTCTCTCCACCCCTCTACCCATCCCTCCACCACTCTACCCCTCCCTCTACCCCTTCCTCCACTCCTCTAACCCTCTACCCCCCTCCCTCCACCCCCTCTATCCCCCTCCCTCTACCCCTCTACCCCCTCCTGACCCCTCTTCCCCTCTACCCCCTCCCTCCACCCCTCTACCCCTCCCTCTACCCCTCTACCCCCCCCTCACTCTTCCCCTCTACCCCTCCCTCCACCCCTCTACCCCCCTCCCTCCACCCCCCTCCACCCCTCTACCCCTCCCTCCACCCCTCTACCCCTCCCCTCCCTCTACCCCCCCTCTACCCCTCCCTCCACCCCCCTATCCCCCCTCCCTCCACCCCCTCTGACCCCTACCCCTCCCTCCACCCCTCTACCCCTCCCTCCACCCCTCCACCCCTCTACCCCTCCCTCCCCCCCTCTACCCTCCCTCCCCCCCTCCACCCCTCTACCCCCTCCCTCCACCCCCCCCTCTACCCCTCCCCTCCACCCCCTCCACTCCACCCCTCTACCCCTCCCTCCACCCCTCTACCCTCCCTCCACCCCCTCTACCCCTCCCTCCACCCCTCTACCCCCCCCTCCCTCCACCCCTCTACCCCTCCCTCCACCCCCTCTACCCCTCCCTCTCCCCCCCTCCACCCCTCTACCCCTCCCTCCACCCCTCTACCCCTCCCTCCACCCCTCCCTACCCCTCCCTCCACCCCTCTACCCACCCCTCCACCCCTCAACCCTCTCCCTCCACCCCTCTACCCCTCCCTCCACCCCTCTACCCCTCTCTCCATCTGTTTATGCTCCTGTCCTTCCTAATCAAAACATCCCTGCTCCCTTGGCCATGAACCTACCCAACGACAGACAAATGCTCTTTCAAATGATCTCTGTAAAGATGGACAATATGCTGAAGGCGAACACTGTGCCGTGTCCTCACTTTATAGGATCATCATAAAAACAATTGCTATTGATGGGATGACCTTTCTGTAACAGCAGGCTATAGGGGCCTGAATTTCAATGTATCAAGGTGAAAGTGAAGCACACAGTTACTGACTATACATCAAAGTTAACCCTGAAACACCTTGTGAAGATTATCGTCTGCTTTGGAGTGCCAGCTGCTTCGTAAAATGCCAATACATTCTCCTCTCTAAGGCTCTCTGTCAGGACCAAGACTAGAAAGACAGACTGGCAAAATGGAGCTTTAAAAAACCCTTGTGGGGATACAGAATAGACCATCCTGTCCCATAGGATTTAAGCTCAAAAGACATCTCAGTTCACTTCGACTCGTTGCTATTTCAAAACTGCATCAAAAACCCGAGAGAGAATCACACAGCGTTTCACAGACAGTGTGGGACAGAGAGTATGAGAGGGCAAAGATGTCAAGCTCTGCCGCTGAATGGACTACAGGTCACGTCCATGAAAGAGAGCTGAGATAAAAGAGAGAGGTTGATGCTGGAGGCTCCAGCAGTACCAGTAGAACACCTGCTCTGTGCTGTCAGAGCTTTACAGGAGCTTCTGAACTACAGAGATGAGCCAGAGCACAGCTAGAGACAAGGAGAGAGAGAGAGAGAGAGGGAGAGGGAGAGAGAGAGAGAGGGAGAGAGAGAGAGAGAGAGAGAGAGGGAGAGAGGGAGAGGGAGAGAGAGAGAGAGAGAGAGAGGGAGAGAGAGAGAGAGAGAGGGAGAGAGAGAGAGAGAGAGAGGGAGAGAGAGAGGGAGAGAGAGAGAGAGAGAGAGAGGGAGAGAGAGAGAGAGAGAGAGAGAGAGAGAGAGAGAGAGAGAGAGAGAGAGAGAGAGAGAGAGTTGAGGCAGAAGGAGACTCCACAAGGAGAAGCTAAAGGCTGCGTTCTTAACTTCCCCTTGTTCCCTGACAGGGAACTCAAGCATATGTTCTGTGTCTGGATGAACTCTGAGTACTACGCTGAGTGCAGTGATCCCTGAACTACCCTGACTGACTGTTGAGTTGTGTGGTGCAGAGGGAAAGAACAATGTGCAAAATGATTTAGATTTGTCTGACAGGTTCGCAAACCATCTCTCTCTCTCTCTCTCTCTCTCTCTCTCTCTCTCTCTCTCTCGCTCTTTCTTTCTTCCCCTCTCTCCCTCTCTCACTCTCTCTCTCTCTTTCTTTCTTCCCCTCTCTCTCTCTCTCTCTTTCTTTCTTCCCCTCTCTCTCTCTCTCTCTCTCTCTCTTTCTTTCTCCCCCCTCTCTCTCTCTCTCTCTCTCTCTCTCTCTTTCTTTCTTCCCCTCTCTCCCTCTCTCAATTATAAAAAATTTAAACAAGTGTTTGGAACCGGAGCACCTGTTTCCTTCATGAGAAGACAGCCAGTGTATCTCTGTCTATTCAGACTGTCTCTGTCTATTCAGACTGTCTTTGTGTGTTCAGACTGTCTCTGTGTATTCCGACTGTGTGTCTCTGTGTATTCAGACTGTGTGTCTCTGTGTATTCAACTGTGTCTCTGTGTATTCAGACTGTGTGTCTCTGTGTATTCAGACTGTGTGTCTCTGTGTATTCAACTGTGTCTCTGTGTATTCAGACTGTGTCTCTGTGTATTCAGACTGTGTCTATCTGTGTATTCAGACTGTGTGTCTCTGTGTATTCAGACTGTGTGTCTCTGTGTATTCAGACTGTGTCTCTGTGTATTCAGACTGTGTGTCTCTGTGTATTCAGACTGTGTGTCTCTGTGTATTCAGACTGTGTGTGTATGTGTATTCAGACTGTGTGTCTATGTGTATTCAGACTCTGTGTCTCTGTGTATTCAGACTCTGTGTCTCTGTGTATTCAGACTGTGTCTCTGTGTATTCAGACTGTGTCTCTGTGTATTCAGACTGTGTATCTCTGTGTATTCAGACTGTGTCTCTGTGTATTCAGACTGTGTGTCTCTGTGTATTCAGACTGTGTCTCTGTCTATTCAGACTATGTGTCTCTGTGTATTCAGACTGTTTGTCTGTGTATTCAGACTGTGTCTCTATGTATTCAGACTGTGTGTGTCTGTGTATTCAGACTGTGTGTCTCTGTGTATTCAGACTATGTGTCTCTGTGTATTCAGACTGTTTGTCTGTGTATTCAGACTGTGTGTCTCTGTGTCTCTCTGTATATTTAATATCACATTGCCTTTTTTACTCCTCGAGGATCCAGCAACTGTAGCGAGACACATTCCTCCTGTCTCACCTCTGGGACAGAAAGGTCTTTTCAGTAATGGGGAAGATAACAATGTATTCATGTCTCTTTACACCTGACGTTGCCTCATAACTCTCCACTGGCCTGTATTTTAAAAGGCCTGTTGCCCATTATACCTCTGATAAGACAATCATTGGTAGGTTCAACCCAGCAATTGGCCCTGGGCCTGTGGTGAGTTACAGTGGTGAGTTACAGTGGTGAGTTACAGTGGTGGGTTACAGTGGTGGGTTACAGTGGTGAGTCACAGTGGTGAGTCACAGTGGTGAGTCACAGTGGTGAGTTACAGTGGTGAGTTACAGTGGTGAGTTACAGTGGCGAGTTACAGTGGCGAGTTACAGTGGCGAGTTACAGTGGCGAGTTACAGTGGCGAGTCACAGTGGCGAGTCACAGTGGCGAGTCACAGTGGCGAGTTACAGTGGCGAGTTACAGTGGCGAGTTACAGTGGTGATTTACAGTGGTGAGTTACAGTGGTGAGTTACAGTGGTGATTTACAGTGGTGAGTTACAGTGGTGAGTTACAGTGGCGAGTTACAGTGGCGAGTCACAGTGGTGAGTCACAGTGGCGAGTCACAGTGGCGAGTCACAGTGGCGAGTCACAGTGGCGAGTCACAGTGGCGAGTCACAGTGGCGAGTCACAGTGGCGAGTTACAGTGGCGAGTCACAGTGGCGAGTCACAGTGGCGAGTCACAGTGGCGAGTCACAGTGGCGAGTCACAGTGGCGAGTTACAGTGGTGATTTACAGTGGTGAGTTACAGTGGTGAGTTACAGTGGTGATTTACAGTGGTGAGTTACAGTGGTGAGTTACAGTGGCGAGTTACAGTGGCGAGTTACAGTGGCGAGTTACAGTGGCGAGTCACAGTGGCGAGTCACAGTGGCGAGTCACAGTGGCGAGTCACAGTGGTGAGTCACAGTGGTGAGTTACAGTGGTGAGTCACAGTGGTGAGTTACAGTGGTGAGTTACAGTTGTGAGTCACAGTGGTGAGTCACAGTGGTGAGTCACAGTGGTGAGTTACAGTGGTGAGTTACAGTGGTGAGTTACAGTGGTGAGTTACAGTGGTGAGTTACAGTGGTGAGTTACAGTGGTGAGTTACTCCTGGAGAAACGTGGGAGAAGTCTTGGTAGCTATTCTATAGCCAGGTGGAGCTCATTTCCCAGTCCAGCCACGCAGGTCTAATGGAGAGGCCTTGAGGAAGTCTTCAGCGAGTCGCCAATAAACCTGAGGAGTGGTCAGATTCAGCCCAGGCTAGTGACACAGGTCAGAGCTGCGTTCTATTGGACGGGCACCGAGCGTGTCCCAGACGGAACCCCATTCCCTTTGTAGTGCACTACTTTTGACCAGAGACCATAAGGCTCCAGTTAAATCTAGTGCACTACTTTAGCCATAAGGCTCTAGTTAAATCTAGTGCACTACTTTAGCCATAAGGCTCTAGTTAAATCTAGTGCACTACTTTAGCCATAAGGCTCTAGTTAAATCTAGTGCACTACTTTAGTCATAAGGCTCTAGTTAAATCTAGTGCACTACTTTAGCCATAAGGCTCTAGTTAAATCTAGTGTACTACTTTAGCCATAAGGCTCTCGTTAAATCTAGTGCACTACTTTAGCCATAAGGCTCTAGTTAAATCTAGTGCACTACTTTAGCCATAAGGCTCTAGTTAAATCTAGTGCACTACTTTAGCCATAAGGCTCTCGTTAAATCTAGTGCACTACTTTAGCCATAATGCTCTAGTTAAATCTAGTGCACTACTTTAGCCATAAGGCTCTCTCACAGAACAGAGCTCCGGGCAGCCGAGCGGAAATGGAGGAAAACTCGCCTCCCTGCGGACCTGGCATCCTTTCACTCCCTCCTCTCTACATTTTCCTCCTCTGTCTCTGCTGCTAAAGCCACTTTCTACCACTCTAAATTCCAAGCATCTGCCTCTAACCCTAGGAAGCTCTTTGCCACCTTCTCCTCCCTCCTGAATCCTCCTCCCCCCCCCCCCTCCTCCCTCTCTGCAGATGACTTCGTCAACCATTTTGAAAAGAAGGTCGACGACATCCGATCCTCGTTTGCTAAGTCAAACGACACCGCTGGTTCTGCTCACACTGCCCTACCCTGTGCTCTGACCTCTTTCTCCCCTCTCTCTCCAGATGAAATCTCGCTTCTTGTGACGGCCGGCCGCCCAACAACCTGCACGCTTGACCCTATCCCCTCCTCTCTTCTCCAGACCATTTCCGGGGACCTTCTCCCTTACCTCACCTCGCTCATCAACTCATCCCTGACCGCTGGCTACGTCCCTTCCGTCTTCAAGAGAGCGAGAGTTGCACCCCTTCTGAAAAAACCTACACTCGATCCCTCCGATGTCAACAACTACAGACCAGTATCCCTTCTTTCTTTTCTCTCCAAAACTCTTGAACGTGCCGTCCTTGGCCAGCTCTCCCGCTATCTCTCTCAGAATGACCTTCTTGATCCAAATCAGTCAGGTTTCAAGACTAGTCATTCAACTGAGACTGCTCTTCTCTGTATCACGGAGGCGCTCCGCACTGCTAAAGCTAACTCTCTCTCCTCTGCTCTCATCCTTCTAGACCTATCGGCTGCCTTCGATACTGTGAACCATCAGATCCTCCTCTCCACCCTCTCCGAGTTGGGCATCTCCGCGCGGCCCACGCTTGATTGCGTCCTACCTGACAGGTCGCTCCTACCAGGTGGCGTGGCGAGAATCTGTCTCCTCGCCACGCGCTCTCACCACTGGTGTCCCCCAGGGCTCTGTTCTAGGCCCTCTCCTATTCTCGCTATACACCAAGTCACTTGGCTCTGTCATAACCTCACATGGTCTCTCCTATCATTGCTATGCAGACGACACACAATTAATCTTCTCCTTTCCCCTTCTGATGACCAGGTGGCGAATCGCATCTCTGCATGTCTGGCAGACATATCAGTGTGGATGACGGATCACCACCTCAAGCTGAACCTCGGCAAGACGGAGCTGCTCTTCCTCCCGGGAAGGACTGCCCGTTCCATGATCTCGCCATCACGGTTGACAACTCCATTGTGTCCTCCTCCCAGAGCGCTAAGAACCTTGGCGTGATCCTGGACAACACCCTGTCGTTCTCAACCAACATCATGGCGGTGGCCCGTTCCTGTAGGTTCATGCTCTACAACATCCGCAGAGTACGACCCTGCCTCACACAGGAAGCGGCGCAGGTCCTAATCCAGGCACTTGTCATCTCCCGTCTGGATTACTGCAACTCGCTGTTGGCTGGGCTCCCTGCCTGTGCTATTAAACCCCTACAACTCATCCAGAACGCCGCAGCCCGTCTGGTGTTCAACCTTCCCAAGTTCTCTCACGTCACCCCGCTCCTCCGCTCTCTCCACTGGCTTCCAGTTGAAGCTCGCATCCGCTACAAGACCATGGTGCTTGCCTACGGAGCTGTGAGGGGAACGGCACCGCAGTACCTCCAGGCTCTGATCAGGCCCTACACCCAAGCAAGGGCACTGCGTTCATCCACCTCTGGCCTGCTCGCCTCCCTACCATTGAGGAAGTACAGTTCCCGCTCAGCCCAGTCAAAACTGTTCGCTGCTCTGGCCCCCCAATGGTGGAACAAACTCCCTCACGACGCCAGGACAGCGGAGTCAATCACCACCTTCCGGAGACACCTGAAACCCCACCTCTTCAAGGACTACCTAGGATAGGATAAGTAATCCTTCTCACCACCCCCCCTTAATGATTTAGATGCACTATTGTAAAGTGGCTGTTCCACTGGATGTCAGAAGGTGAATTCACCAATTTGTAAGTCGCTCTGGATAAGAGCGTCTGCTAAATGACTTAAATGTAATGTAAATGTTAAATCTAGAGCACTACTTTAGCCATAAGGCTCTAGTTAAATCTAGTGCACTACTTTAGCCATAAGGCTCTCGTTAAATCTAGTGCACTACTTTAGCCATAATGCTCTAGTTAAATCTAGTGCACTACTTTAGCCATAAGGCTCTCGTTAAATCTAGTGCACTACTTTAGCCATAAGGCTCTAGGTAAATCTAGTACAATACTTATGCCATAAGGCTCTAGTTAAATCTAGTGCACTACTTTTAAGCCATAAGGTTTCCAGTTAAATCTAGTGCACTTCTTAAGCCATACGGTTTCTAATTAAATCTAGTGCACTACTTTAGCCATAAGGCTCTAGTTAAATCTAGTGCACTACTTTAGCCATAAGGCTCTAGTTAAATCTAGTGCACTACTTTAGCCATAAGGCTCTCGTTAAATCTAGTGTACTACTTTAGCCATAAGGCTCTCGTTAAATCTAGTGCACTACTTTAGCCATAAGGCTCTAGTTAAATCTAGTGCACTACTTTAGCCATAAGGCTCTAGTTAAATCTAGTGCACTACTTTAGCCATAAGGCTCTCGTTAAATCTAGTGCACTACTTTAGCCATAAGGCTCTCGTTAAATCTAGTGCACTACTTTAGCCATAATGCTCTAGTTAAATCTAGTGCACTACTTTAGCCATAAGGCTCTCGTTAAATCTAGTGCACTACTTTAGCCATAAGGCTCTAGGTAAATCTAGTACACTACTTAAGCCATAAGGCTCTAGTTAAATCTAGTGCACTACTTTAGCCATAAGGTTTCTAGTTAAATCTAGTGCACTACTTTAGCCATAAGGCTCTAGTTAAATCTAGTGCACTACTTTGGCCATAAGGCTCTAGTTAAATCTAGTGCACTACTTTAGCCAAAAGGCTCTAGTTAAATATAGTGCACTAATTTAGCCATAAAGCTCTAGTTAAATCTAGTGCACTACTTTAGCCATAAGGCTCTAGTTAAATCTAGTGCACTACTTTAGTCATAAGGCTCTAGTTAAATCTAGTGCACTACTTTAGCCATAAGGCTCTAGTTAAATCTAGTGCACTACTTTAGCCATAAGGCTCTAGTTAAATCTAGTGCACTACTTTAGTCATAAGGCTCTAGTTAAATCTAGAGCACTACTTTAGCCATAAGGCTCTAGTTAAATCTAGTGCACTACTTTAGCCATAAGGCTCTAGTTAAATCTAGTGCACTACTTTAGTCATAAGGCTCTAGTTAAATCTAGTGCACTACTTTAGCCATAAGGCTCTAGTTAAATCTAGTGCACTACTTTAGCCATAAGGCTCTAGTTAAATCTAGTGCACTACTTTAGTCATTAGGCTCTAGTTAAATCTAGTGCACTACTTTAGCCATAAGGCTCTAGTTAAATCTAGTGCACTACGTTAGCCATAATGCTCTAGTTAAATCTAGTGCACTACTTAAGCCATAAGGCTCTAGTTAAATCTAGTACACTACTTTAGTCATAAGGCTCTAGTTAAATCTAGTGCACTACTTTAGCCATAAGGCTCTAGTTAAATCTAGTGCACTACTTTAGCCATAAGGCTCTAGTTAAATCTAGTGCACTACTTTAGCCATAAGGCTCTAGTTAAATCTAGTGCACTACTTTAGCCATAAGGCTCTAGTTAAATCTAGTGCACTACTTTAGCCATAATGCTCTAGTTAAATCTAGTGCACTACTTTAGCCATAAGGCTCTAGTTAAATCTAGTGCACTACTTTGGCCATAAGGCTCTAGTTAAATCTAGTGCACTACTTTAGCCAAAAGGCTCTAGTTAAATATAGTGCACAAATTTAGCCATAAGGCTCTAGTTAAATCTAGTGCACTACTTTAGCCATAAGGCTCTAGTTAAATCTAGTGCACTACTTTAGTCATAAGGCTCTAGTTAAATCTAGTGCACTACTTTAGCCATAAGGCTCTAGTTAAATCTAGTGCACTACTTTAGCCATAAGGCTCTAGTTAAATCTAGTGCACTACTTTAGCCATAAGGCTCTAGTTAAATCTAGTGCACTACTTTAGCCATAAGGCTCTAGTTAAATCTAGTGCACTACTTTAGCCATAAGGCTCTAGTTAAATCTAGTGCACTACTTTAGTCATAAGGCTCTAGTTAAATCTAGTGCACTACTTTAGCCATAAGGCTCTAGTTAAATCTAGTGCACTACGTTAGCCATAATGCTCTAGTTAAATCTAGTGCACTACTTAAGCCATAAGGCTCTAGTTAAATCTAGTACACTACTTTAGTCATAAGGCTCTAGTTAAATCTAGTGCACTACTTTAGCCATAAGGCTCTAGTTAAATCTAGTGCACTACTTTAGCCATAAGGCTCTAGTTAAATCTAGTGCACTACTTTAGCCATAAGGCTCTAGTTAAATCTAGTGCACTACTTTAGCCATAAGGCTCTAGTTAAATCTAGTGCACTACTTTAGCCATAATGCTCTAGTTAAATCTAGTGCACTACTTTAGCCATAAGGCTCTAGTTAAATCTAGTGCACTACTTTAGCCATAAGGCTCTAGTTAAATCTAGTGCACTACTTTAGCCATAAGGCTCTAGTTAAATCTAGTGCACTACTTTAGTCATAAGGCTCTAGTTAAATCTAGTGCACTACTTTAGCCATAAGGCTCTAGTTAAATCTAGTGCACTACGTTAGCCATAATGCTCTAGTTAAATCTAGTGCACTACTTAAGCCATAAGGCTCTAGTTAAATCTAGTACACTACTTTAGTCATAAGGCTCTAGTTAAATCTAGTGCACTACTTTAGCCATAAGGCTCTAGTTAAATCTAGTGCACTACTTTAGCCATAAGGCTCTAGTTAAATCTAGTGCACTACTTTAGCCATAAGGACCTAGTTAAATCTAGTGCACTACTTTAGTCATAAGGCTCTAGTTAAATCTAGTGCACTACTTTAGCCATAAGGCTCTAGTTAAATCTAGTGCACTACTTAAGCCATAAGGTTTCTAGTTAAATCTAGTGCACTACTTTAGCCATAAGGCCCTAGTTAAATCTAGTGCACTACTTTAGCCATAAGGCTCTAGTTAAATCTAGTGCACTATACAGGGAATAGGGTCCCGTTTAGGACACAGCGAGTGAGGAAAAAGAAAGAGGCTAAGTGCCATTTTTCCCCGGGTTCGGGTAGGAGACTTTGTAGAGCGTGACATAACCAGAGAATATCATTACTGGTCTTATCAAGAGGATGCTGTACACACAGCCACCAGACACGGCGATAACTCCTCGTCTTCACTTCCCCTTCATCAGGAAGTAGAAGGCTGGAGGGGATAGGCTGTGTGGTAGTGGATTTGCATTATTTCTCAGTCTGTAATACTTGCAAATGTAATCTATCTGAATATGTTAAACCACTTATCTCAGAGTCTCTTCTGAGATTGTTAAAAATCATTTTTTTTTGGGGGGGGGGGCATTTACAAACCCGAGAGAGTGGAGGAGGTAGAGTAGGGATGACAAAGTTTCTCTTTTCCAGGTAAATATTCTCCAGGGTCATCTCTCATCTCGATGTGTGCTCATTCATCTTTGGGAACAATTCCCGAAGTCAAGCCATCCATGCAGTCCTCCGCTATCTAAGAATAACGTACAGGAAGTCAAGCCGTCCATGACGCTGATAGCACCACTGCTACCTCTCCTTGAAGTCCTACTGAAAGTTCTCTAGACATACAATGAACGCTTCAGACTGGAACAAGAAAGCGGTGAGGAGAATCAAGGTAGTTTATTAAAGGCCTGATAGAATGATTCTAAACCATTAAACACAACAGAGATTCATTGACTTTCCACTGCGACTCCATCCTGCAGGGGGGGGGGCATTACAATGATCTGACTGTATCCTCCCTGCATATGCACTGTGATTGGAGGTAGATTTACTCCACAGTAGAGTGGAGTAATGACTAGCTCTGCCCCTCTCATTATAGAGCTTCTGATCTGATAGAAAACACAACGGCTTTTACAACAAACAAAAAAAATACCAAAAAAAACTCATATTAAAATAAACCATTTTGTTTTATTTCCCAACTTTCCGGTGATAGAATCACACCGACGGTCTGAATGCAAATTGAATTCCTGTTAACTGCTAACAGTTTAGAGTCAATGAGAGAGAATGTGTTGTTTTACCGAATATGGATATTTGTCTGCTTTTAAACAGGGCGTTCAAGAGACAAGTTCTGAACATATTTCATAGCACTGGTCGTATTAATAAGTAAGATTAGATAAAGTATCCTGTCGGCTTCGGGCTCTATTTTTACAACTGTGGTGAATTAGTGATAGAGCCTTCCAGTCTTGTACCCGGATTTACCTCAATAGCTTTCCTCAACATACTGTACACTATCAATGGTTTTACCTCAATAGCTTTCCTAAACATACTGTACACTATCAATGGTTTTACCTCCATATCTTTCCTCAACATACAGCACACTACCAATAGTTTTACCTCCATATCCTTCCTCAACATACTGTACACGATCAATGGTTTTACCTCAATAGCTTTCCTCAACATACTGCACACTATCAATAGTTTTACCTCCATATCTTTCCTCAACATACTGTACACTATCAATGGTTTTACCTCAATAGCTTTCCTTAACATACTGTACACGATCAATGGTTTTACCTCAATAGCTTTCCTTAACATACTGTACACTATCAATGGTTTTACCTCAATAGCTTTCCTCAACATACTGTACACTATCAATGGTTTTACCTCAATAGCTTTCCTCAACATACTGTACACTATCAATGGTTTTACCTCAATAGCTTTCCTCAACATACTGTACACTATCAATGGTTTTACCTCAATAGATTTCCTCAACATACTGTACACTATCAATGGTTTTACCTCAATAGCTTTCCTCAACATACTGTACACTATCAATGATTTTACCTCAATAGCTTTCCTCAACATACTGTACACTATCAATGGTTTTACCTCAATAGCTTTCCTTAACATACTGTACACTATCAATGGTTTTACCTCAATAGCTTTCATCAACATACTGTACACTATCAATGGTTTTACCTCAATAGCTTTCCTCAACATACTGAACACTATCAATGGTTTACCTCAATAGCTTTCCTCAACATACTGTACACTATCAATGGTTTTACCTCAATAGCTTTCATCAACATACTGCACACTATCAATGGTTTTACCTCAATAGCTTTCCTCAACATACTGTACACTATCAATGGTTTTACCTCAATAGCTTTCCTCAACATACTGTACACTATCAATGGTTTTACCTCAATAGCTTTCCTCAACATACTGCACACTATCAATGGTTTTACCTCAATAGCTTTCCTCAACATACTGTACACTATCAATGGTTTTACCTCAATAGCTTTCCTCAACATACTGAACACTATCAATGGTTTTACCTCAATACCTCTGCTCTCTATACACTCCAATGGACTGCTGCTCAGCCACTTAACCCCTGATTGTATGCATATAACCACCACATCTATCACTGATGTCGTTATTGACATGCTTTTTCTACATACTGTATATTAATTTATTTATACTGACACTATCTATTTCTGATATTGCTTCTATGCAAGTAAACCATTAGGCTGTACAGTTTCCACCTTCTGTAGAGACCCATCCACTGAGAAAGATGTGGCTGGGGGTTTCTTTCAGATGAACCAACAGTTTAGACAAGTGTGTCTGGGTAAGCGTCATCTAATATATATATTTTTTTAATTATCTGGACACTTTCTGTTTACCTGGAAGTTTTTCTTACTGTAGGCTACTACATTTACCACATTTAGTCTTAATCTTTACTACACTACTCACTGTTTAGCACAACGACCTGGCACGTGAATCCTTAAAGAGATGGGCGGGGCTAAGGCTTAAGAGGGTGTGAACGATGCTGAATGGGTGGGGCTAAACGCTTAAGATGGTGTGAACGATGCTGAATGGGTGGGGCTAAGGCTTAAGAGGGTGTGAACGATGCTGAATGGGTGGGGCTAAGGCTTAAGAGGGTGTGAACGATGCTGAATGGGTGGGGCTAAGGCTTAAGAGGGTGTGAACGATGCTGAATGGGTGGGGCTAAGGCTTAAGAGGGTGTGAACGATGCTGAATGGGTGGGGCTAAGGCTTAAGAGGGTGTGAACGATGCTGAATGGGTGGGGCTAAGGCTTAAGAGGGTGTGAACGATGCTGAATGGGTGGGGCTAAGGCTTAAGAGGGTGTGAACGATGCTGAATGGGTGGGGCTAAGGCTTAAGAGGATGTGAACGATGCTGAATGGGTGGGGCTAAGGCTTAAGAGGATGTGAACGATGCTGAATGGGTTGGGCTAAAGGCTTAAGAGGGTGTGAACGATGCTGAATGGGTGGGGCTAAGGCTTAAGAGGGTGTGAACGATGCTGAATGGGTGGGGCTAAGGCTTAAGAGGATGTGAACGATGCTAAATGGGTGGGGCTAAGGCAACTTTCAAAACAGAATGACTTTCCCATTGTTCCTCAAATGCAGTGTGTGTTATACTATGTTGTAGCTCTGAGTCTCTGCTTTTATCCAATGTAAAAAAAAACACCATTTCAAATTTAGCTACGTAAGACCAAATCAAGGCGATCGGTCACAATTTGTCACATTTTCTCAAATAGGCTACAAAATCAATGTTACGGTACCATGCCAAAACAACCGTGCAACATGAAAGGAAGTGACGGTATATGACCCTCCATTGAAAGAGAAAAGGCAAACAAAATATTCCATAAGATGAGATGAGATGGAATCTTAGAAAAAAGAAAGTCCTTTCAAGTTGTGAAGTTGAAAAAGGAAAAGCTTTCAAAGACAGAAAATAGCCGGGGCAATTTCACTTTCAAAGCTTTTGGCTCTCACATCCCTTACTGCTCGTCTTTACTGGAGAAAACAAGCTGTCTGCACTTCCACGTCGTGGAAAACTCCAGAAGTGATGCAAAACCCACGTCAAACCAGAGTCATAGAAAGATACGCTTAAACAAACAACCGCAACAACAAAAAACTAACCCGCAAAATATAGATGTTTACTTTTGATTGGGAGTCATTGATGAATTGGTTTAGCTCTACTGAAGAGATTAAGTGTCTCATAAATCTATGGATGGAGAGGATCTGCATTACACCTGTTCAACAGCCAATGGACTTATTGTGTGCAGGGAAAACAACGATATCACAATGGGGTCCTTAACTCCAGACAGATAGAAACCTGCCTGAGACAAAAATACCACAAAAAAAACCACTACGAAGACATATTTCCATCAGGCATCTCTGAGGAGTCCCGTTAGAGTTGGTATTGACTAGTTAGATCAGGGAGATTTGGTCTATGGTAGGAGCGATATTGAATTTGAACATTCAATTAAAAAATTTAATTTTACAACTGAATATAATATAATAATATAATAATACTAATCAATCAGTTTCAAATCATGAAATACAAGTTCAATTTAGGAATTCAATGATTCAATTTGTGCAATACAATTAAAAATAAATAAATATTACATTTAAATTCAATATCATAATACAAATGGAAAAAGTATACAATTCAAATGAAATACAATTGTAGCGTTTGAACCGTTTTGGCTATAAGCTATTATGACCTCGTTCTCTGTAACATGGACCTTCCTTCTATGATGATCACAGTCTGAATAGGACACGTTCATTAAAAGGAAGTGTCACAACGATGTGGCCTTCATAAGAATAGAGGTTGAAGAGCCTTGTCATAACTCTCCCAAGGACAGCCTTTCCACTCCCTATGTAACCGTGGTCTTGTGTCTGACTGGGTTGGAACCAGGCCTACTGCATGTCACAAGGCTTTGCTAGCCCACTGAGCTAAAGAGTTCAGGAAGCTAAAAACAAGTCTGCAATTCTCCGGCAAGGTTACTCATCGAACCACCTCGTTCACATTTCAACTCCCCCCCCCTTTGACCTCACACTCAGAGGTCACGGCACCAATATACCTGATGGGGGTTCTAAATCAGGCCTAATGCACAGCAGCCCGACCAAGTCACAGAACCAATGCCTAGGCTTTATCTCAGCAGGCTAGCCACAGTGTTAACCCAGTCAGTCACGTTACCCTTCTAGTGACTACCCTTGCCGGAGACTTGAAACTATGTCATTGGGTTGCTCATCAATAGCGCTGTGGGTTGGAACTCTTCAGGAGGGTCTAGGGAGCTTTTGCGAGGCAGAGGTCCTGGGTTCGAGTCTCGGTATGAGCTTATTCAGAGGGGAAGTGGTTCTCGATAAGCAAGCAGCCTGTCGTCCTTTACATTCACTTCCTTAACTTATCCCTATAGGCTTTAGCTATGTGGGCTAACACAGTCTTCTATCTGTTCTCCTCCTAGAGAACGGAACTTGAAAACTGGATCTGAATTTAGAGAACAGAATTTGAAAACTGGATCTGAATTTAGAGAACAGAATTTGAAAACTGGATCTGAATTTAGAGAACTGAATTTGAAAACTGGATCTGAATTTAGAGAACTGAATTTGAAAACTGGATCTGAATTTAGAGAACTGAATTTGAAAACTGGATCTGAATTTAGAGAACAGAATTTGAAAACTGGATCTGAATTTATAGAACTGAATTTGAAAACTGGATCTGAATTTAGAGAACAGAATTTGAAAACTGGACCTGAATTTAGAGAACTGAATTTGAAAACTGGATCTGAATGCATCTGAGAATTACAATACATGAAACTTCGATCAACTGGAAGCGAAAGTTTCTAGACTTGATACAGAGACAATGAATAAAATATCTACTATATCGAAACTAATATTGCATTTGAATATTCAATTCAAATGAAATTGGATTTTAAAACTGAAAGCGACATTAATTAAATTCAGGTTCATTATCCTAATACAAATTCTAAATTATGGAACACAAAATACAATTTCTGTTAGCACTGAAATTGCTTCATATTAGACTGACAGCATCAGAAATAAACGGTCTGAGCTGCTTTTTCTGATGTTGGGGATATCAGCCCAAAGCTACAGATGTAGGATCTTAATTTGACCAATTTTGCTAAAGCAGGAAAAATAATCGTGCAACGACAGGAAATGTGAATTATTATGTGGACTATTATTAAAGAAAAAAGGTTGTGTACGTGGTTGATACACTGCAGGTTTGCTGTGGAAAATTCTCTCAGCACAAAAAAAAAAAGTCTGATCAAATGAAGATCCTGCACCTGTACATGCTACTGTGGAAGGATGCTATTAAGATCCTGATATTCTCTGTTCTTTGTTAAGGAAGTAGCATTTACACCTTACATGTTCACCATAGCAACAAGCTGTAAAACCAGGCTCAAATCCCCTCCTCACCCCCCTTTTCCAGATATGCTGTAAAATGACACGTGTGAACTGTTTCACTCTGCACACGCGTTCAAGCGCGTTCACATAATCCATTAGCACTCGGTGTGAAACGTGATACATACAGACGCCGCTGCCACCCGCCTGACACCTACTCTGAGCTAAATGTCAGCTCCCAACTGCTCTCAGTTAATGTCAGAATAGAGATGTGTGACAACAGGCCGTCTTTCCCTGTGTACTGACGGTCTACTGACTCTGTCTGCGATGGCGTCCACAGATGACACGGCCGCCATCACGCTGCACGCTGCCCTATGCCATCTGGACAAGAGGAATTACCTTCATGAAATCAAATCAAATCAAATTTTATTTGTCACATACACATGGTTAGCAGATGTTAATGCGAGTGTAGCAAAATGCTTGTGCTTCTAGTTCCGACAATGCAGTAATAACCAAACAATGCAGTAATAACCAAACAATGCAGTAATAACCAAACAATGCAGTAATAACCAAACAATGCAGTAATAACCAAACAATGCAGTAATAACCAATGAGAATGCTGTTCGTCGACGACAGCTCAGCATTCAACACCATAGTTCCCTCCAAGGTCGTGATCAAGCTGGAGGCCCTGGGTCTCAACCCCTTCCCTGTGTAATTGGGTCCTGGACTTTCTGACGGGCCACACCCCAGGTGGTGAAGGTAGGAAACAACATCTCCACTTCGCTGACCCTCAACACTGGGGCCCCACAAGGGTGTGTGCTCAGCCTCTGCTGTACTCCCTGTTCACCCACGACTGTGTGGCCATTCACGCCTCCAACTCAATCATGTTTGCAGACGACACAACAGTAGTGGGCTTGATCGCCAACAACAACGAGGCTCTCGGGGTGAGGTGTCAGGAAAACAACCTCTCACTCAACAAAACAAAGGACATGATTATGGACTTCAGGAAACAGCAGAGAGAGCACCCACCTATCCACATCGACCGGACAGTAGTAGAGAAGGTGGAAAGTTTTAAGTTCCTCGGCGTACACATCACAGACAAACTGAATTGGTCCACCCACACAGACAGTGTGGTGAAGAAGGCACAACAGCGCCTCTTCAACCTCAGGAGGCTGAAGAAATTTGGCTTGTCACCCAAAACCCTGGCAAACTTTTACATGATGCACAATCGAGAGCATCCTGTCGGGCTGTATCACAGCCTGGTACGGCAGCTGCTCCGCCCACAACCGTAAGGCTCTCCAGAGGGTGGTGCGGTCTGAAAAATGCATCACCGGGGGCAAACTACCTGCCCTCCAGGACACCTACACCACCCGATGTTACAGGAAGGCCAAAAAGATAATCAAGGACAACAACCACCTGAGCCACGGCCTGTTCACCCCGCTGTCATCCAGAAGGCGAGGTCAGTACAAGTGCATCAAAGCTGGGACCGAGAGACTGAAAAACAGCTTCTATCTCAAGGCCATCAGACTGTTAAAAAGCCATCACTAACACAGAGAGGCTGCTGTCTACGTACAGACATGAAATCATTGGCCACTTTAATAAATGGATCACTAGTCACTTTAAATAATGCCACTTTAATAATGTTTACATATCTTAAATTACTCACATCATATCTGTACTATACATTATACCATCTTACATTACTCACATCATGTCTGTACTATACATTATACCATCTTACATTACTCACATCATATCTGTACTATACATTATACCACCTTACATTACTCACATCATATCTGTACTATACATTATACCACCTTACATTACTCACATCATGTCTGTACTGTACATTATACCATCTACTGCACCTTGCCTCTATGCCACTCAGCCATCACTCATCCATATATTTATATGTACATATTCTCATTCACCCCTTTAGATATGTGTGTATTAGGTAGTTGTTGGGGAATCGTTAGATTACATGTTAGATATTACTGAACCGTCGGAACTAGAAGCACAAGCATTTCAATACACTCGCATTAACATCTGCTAACCATGTGCATGTGACCAATGACATCTGCTAGCCATGTGCATGTGACCAATGACATCTGCTAACCATGTGCATGTGACCAATAACATCTGCTAACCATGTGCATGTGACCAATGACATCTGCTAACCATGTGCATGTGCCCAATGACATCTGCTAACCATGTGTTTGTGACCAATGACATCTGCTAACATGTGTTTGTGACCAATGACATCTGCTAACCATGTGCATGTGACCAATAACATCTGCTCTCTCTCTCTCTTTCTCTTTCCCTCTATAACTCTATTTTAATTCAATTCAATTCAAGGGCTTTATTGGCAGGGGAAACATGTGTTAACATTGCCAAAGCAAGTGAGGTAAGATAATATATAAAGTGAAATAAACAATAACAATTAACAGTAAATATTACACTCACAGAAGTTCCAAAACAATAAAGACATTACAAATGTCATATTATGTATATATACAGTGTTTGTACAATGTACAAATAGTTAAAGTACACAAGGGATAATACATGTATTTACAATGGTGTTTGTTCTTCACTGGTTGCCCTTTTCTCGTGGCAACAGGTCACAAATCTTGCTGCTCTGATGGAACACTGTGATATTTCACCCAGTAGATATGGGAGTTTATCAAAATCGGGTTTGTTTTCAAATTCTTTGTGGATCTGTGTAATCTGAGGGAAATATGTCTCTCTAATATGGTCATACATTGGGCAGGAGGTTAGGAAGTGCAGCTCAGTTTCCACCTCATTTTGTGGGCAGTGAGCACATAGCCTGTCTTCTCTTGAGAGCCATGTCTGTCTACGGCGGCCTTTCTCAATAGCAAGGCTATGCTCACTAAGTCTATACAGAGTGAAAGCTTTCCTTAAGTTTGAGTCAGTCACAGTGGTCAGTTATTCTGCCGCTGTGTACTCCCTGTTTAGGGACAAATAGCCCATTTCTCTCTCTCCGAGGAGAGTACTTTACCTCAAGGGAGCACTGAGCTGCCATGATAATCATAGATCTGTCAAACACCTCCTACCTCAGGTACCTGCTGGATGGATGAACCTCTTTGACTTTCCTAACCTGACAACAACAAACTCAAGCTGCACAACAATAGAGTATGTCTTCAGAAGAGAGGCTCGGGAACAATCGTTGTAAATGCCTGTAAACTTGTACAGAGCGCTGAGAGCCGGAGAACAGATGTATAGGCTGCTCACCAGTCAATAGCCTCTTAAAGTGGGTGCTTCAGTTTCAATGATTCACTGCATGGTGAATATGTACCAATCAACTGAAGAACCCTGGACGTGGCTGCCAGGGTGAGAATTGAGATGTTAGAAGTGATATATTTCACACACACACACACGCACGCACGCACACACACATGCACACACACACACGCACACACACACACACACACACACTTGAGTAAAAGTAAAGTTATCTTAACAGAAAGTGAATCAAGTAAAAGTGAAAGTCACACAGCAAAATACTACTTATTTGGTTCTAAATATACCTATGTGGGTGGTATATCTCAAAGAGCTGTACAGAAACCCAGCCTAAAACCCAAAACAGCAAGTAATGCAGGTGTAGAAGTACAGTGGCTCGGAAAAACTCCCTAGAAAGGCCAGAACCTAGGAAGACACCTAGAGAGGAACCAGGCTCTGAGGGGTGGCCAGTCCTCTTCTGGCTGTACCAGGTAGAGATTAGAAACCTAGAGAGGAACCAGGCTCTGAGGGTTGGCCAGTCCTCTTCTGGCTGTACCAGGTAGAGATTAGAAACCCTTAGAGGAACCAGGCTCTGAGGGTTGGCCAGTCCTCTTCTGGCTGTACCAGGTAGAGATTAGAAACCTAGAGAGGAACCAGGCTCTGAGGGTTGGCCAGTCCTCTTCTGGCTGTACCAGGTAGAGATTAGAAACCTAGAGAGGAACCAGGCTATGAGGGGTGGCCAGTCCTCTTCTGGCTGTACCACGTAGCGATTAGAAACCTAGAGAGGAACCAGGCTATGAGGGTTGGCCAGTCCTCTTCTGGCTGTACCAGGTAGCGATTAGAAACCTAGAGAGGAACCAGGCTATGAGGGTTGGCCAGTCCTCTTCTTGCTGTACCAGGTAGCGATTAGAAACCTAGAGAGGAACCAGGCTATGAGGGGTGACCAGTCCTCTTCTGGCTGTACCAGGCAGTGATTAGAAACCTAGAGAGGAACCAGGCTATGAGGGTTGGCCAGTCCTCTTCTGGCTGTACCAGGCAGTGATTAGAAACCTAGAGAGGAACCAGGCTATGAGGGGTGGCCAGTCCTCTTCTGGCTGTAACTCTGTCGCTGCAAAGGCCCATACTCTACCAACTGAGTTACACACAACAGCATTCCCCTCTTCCTATTGTCCTCTAGTCTTCTTCCTCCTGAGAGTGACTGATCTGAACTGTCTTCTTCCTCCTAAGAGTGACTGATCTGAACTAACTGTCATCCTCCTGAGAGTGACTGATCTGAACAGTCTTCTTCCTCCTGAGAGTGACTGATCTGAACTGTCTTCTACCTCCTGAGAGTGACTGATCTGAACTGTCTTCTTCCTCCTGAGAGTGACTGATCTGAACTGTCTTCTTCCTCCTGAGAGTGACTGATCTGAACTGTCTTCTTCCTCCTGAGAGTGACTGATCTGAACCGTCTTCTTCCTTCTGAGAGTGACTGATCTGAACTGTCTTCTTCCTCCTGAGAGTGACTGATCTGAACTGTCTTCTTCCTCCTGAGAGTGACTGATCTGAACTGTCTTCTTCCTCCTGAGAGTGACTGATCTGAACCGTCTTCTTCCTCCTGAGAGTGACTGATCTGAACTGTCTTCTTCCTCCTGAGAGTGACTGATCTGAACTGTCTTCTTCCTCCTGAGAGTGACTGATCTGAACTGTCTTCTTCCTCCTGAGAGTGACTGATCTGAACTGTCTTCTTCCTCCTGAGAGTGACTGATCTGAACCGTCTTCTTCCTTCTGAGAGTGACTGATCTGAACTGTCTTCTTCCTCCTGAGAGTGACTGATCTGAACTGTCTTCTTCCTCCTGAGAGTGACTGATCTGAACTGTCTTCTTCCTCCTGAGAGTGACTGATCTGAACCGTCTTCTTCCTCCTGAGAGTGACTGATCTGAACTGTCTTCTTCCTCCTGAGAGTGACTGATCTGAACCGTCTTCTTCCTTCTGAGAGTGACTGATCTAAACTGCCTGCCTTCTTCCTCCTGCGAGTGACTGATCTGAACTGACTGTCTTCTTCCTCTTGAGAGTGACTGATCTGAACCGTCTTCTTCCTTCTGAGAGTGACTGATCTAAACTGCCTGCCTTCTTCCTCCTGCGAGTGACTGATCTGAACTAACTGCCATCCTCCTGAGAGTGACTGATCTGAACTGTCTTCTTCCTTCTGAGAGTGACTGATCTAAACTGCCTGCCTTCTTCCTCCTGCGAGTGACTGATCTGAACTGACTGTCTTCTTCCTCTTGAGAGTGACTGATCTGAACCGTCTTCTTCCTTCTGAGAGTGACTGATCTAAACTGCCTGCCTTCTTCCTCCTGCGAGTGACTGACCTGAACTAACTGCCATCCTCCTGAGAGTGACTGATCTGAACTGTCTTCTTCCTTCTGAGAGTGACTGATCTAAACTGCCTGCCTTCTTCCTCCTGCGAGTGACTGATCTGAACTGACTGTCTTCTTCCTCTTGAGAGTGACTGATCTGAACGGTCTCCATTCCTCCTGAGAGTTACTGATCTGAACTGTTTTCTTCTTCTAGAGTGACTCAACTAAACTAACACCCTTCTTCCTCCTGAGAGTGACTGATCTGAACTAACTGTCTCCATTCCTCCTGAGAGTGACTGATCTGAACTGTTTTCTTCCTCTTGAGTGACTAAACTAAACTAACTGTCTTCTTCCTCCTGAGAGTGACTGATCTGAACGGTCTCCATTCCTCCTGAGAGTGACTGATCTGAACTGTTTCCATTCCTCCTGAGAGTGACTGATCTGAACTGTTTTCTTCGTCCTAACTGTCTTCTTCCTCTTGAGAGTGACTGATCTGAATTGACTGTCAAATTCTCACATAAATCTTCTTTTAATCCCTCTAAGCTATAACGTTTTCCTGCAATTTTAACTCAAATGTTTGTTTGTCAGTGTAAGCACCTGTGTGTGTGTGCGTGCCTGTGTGTGTGTGTGTGTGTGTGTGTGACTGTGCCTGTGTGTGTGCGCGTGTGTGCCTGTGCATGTGCGTGTGTGTGTCTGTGTGTGTGTGTATGTGTGTGTGTGTGTGTGTGTGTGTGTGTGTGTGCTTTCACATCCGTCTGCCAGTTTGGTTCTATGACTAGCTTGAGTGGGAAACAGCCACCTTTACAAAATTGCAAGCTTTAAAACTACATGTAAAACTTTGTAATAAACCCCCATCAACAAAGCCCCTCTGGCTTGGCCCAGTATCTGTTGGGATACAGCTACACTCCTCACAGTTTGAACAATTTCCTCCTCTATTGCAGCGCTACAAAGCCAAGCCATGGAGAAAAAGGTAATGTATTTCACTACAGAATACTGATAGCCACTGACAACGCACCTAAAATAGAGTGTGACCCTCTCTCTCCCTCCATCTCTCTCCCTCTCCCTCCATTTCTCTCCCTTTTCTGTCCCTCTCTCCCTCCATCTATACCCTCTCTCCCTCCATCTCTCTCTCCCTCCATCTCTCTCTCCCTCCATCTCTCTCCCTTTTCTGTCCCTCTCTCCCTCCATCTATCCCCTCTCTCCCTCCATCTCTCTCTCCCTCCATCTATCCCCTCTCTCTCCCTCCATCTCTCTCTCCCTCCATCTATCCCCTCTCTCTCCCTCCATCTCTCTCTCCCTCCATCTATCCCCTCTCTCCCTCCATCTCTCTCTCCCTCCATCTTTCCCCTCTCTCCCTCCATCTCTCTCTCTCCATCCATCTCTCTCTCTCCCTCCATCTCTCTCTCCCCCTCCATCTCTCTCTCTCCCTCCATCTCTCTCTCTCCCTCCAAGTCTCTCCATCTTATTTGGACAACTCGCTTATTTTCCCTCTCTCCCACAGTACACCACACCACAGTACACCACAATACACCACAGTACACCACAAAACACCACAGTACACCACAATACACCACAGTACACCACAATACACCACAGTACACCACAATACACCACAGAACACCACACCACAGTACACCACAATACACCACAGTACACCACAATACACCACAGTACACCACAATACACCACAGTACACCACAATACACCACAGTACACCACAATACACCACAATACACCACAGTACACCACAGTACACCACACAACAGTACAGCACAGTACACCACAATACACCACAGTACACCACAATACACCAGTACACCACAGTACACCACAATACAGTAGACCACAGTACAGTACAGTACACTACACCCAGTACACCACACCACAGTAGACCACAGTACAGTACACCACACCACAGTACAGCACAGTACACCACAGTACACCACAGTACACCACAATACACCACAGTACACCACAATACACCCAGTACACCACAGTACACCACACCACAGTAGACCACAGTACACCACAATACACCCAGTACACCACAGTACACCACACCACAGTACAGCACAGTACACCACAATACACCACAGTACACCACAATACACCCAGTACACCACAGTACACCACAGTACACCACACCACAGTAGACCACAGTAGACCACAGTACACCACACCACAGTACAGCACAGTACACCACAATACACCACAGTACACCACAATACACCCAGTACACCACAGTACACCACAGTACACCACACCACAGTAGACCACAGTACACCACACCACAGTAGACCACAGTACACCACAATACACCACAGTACACCACAATACACCAGTACACCACAGTACACCACACCACAGTACACCACAGTACACCACACCACAGTACACCACAATACACCACAACACACTTGACACGCTTCCTGCTCCTGGTCGTTATGGCAACAGATCAGAGACACAGACAGACAGAGATGGAGAAACTGAGTCTTTGACCACTAAAGGTGTCCAGACAGACACACAGAGATGGAGAGACAGACAGACAGACAGACAGACAGACAGACAGACAGACAGACAGACAGACAGACGTTTCTGGAACAAGGAAACAGGTATGTGTGATTGAGCCGTCATCCTCCACGTTTCTCTATTCCTCTCTGAAGGAAGACATCAAGCATCTCCATAAATATGGTACATCGACTATTAGTTGCCGGAAGGAGAATAGCAACAACTCGCTATTTTATTTTCCTCGTCTTCTGAAAACACAACGGGTTCTGCATGGATAAGATAAAGAAGTCATCCCAGTTACCAGATGAAACCTCAGGGAGACTCCATTTCCCAAGGGCATGGGTGGTCTTTAAAACCTTAGGGAGACTCCATTTCCCAAGGGCATGGGTGGTCTTTAAAACCTTAGGGAGACTCCATTTCCCAAGGGCATGGGTGGTCTTTAAAACCTTAGGGAGACTCCATTTCCCAAGGGCATGGGTGGTCTTTAAAACCTCAGGGAGACTCCATTTCCCAAGGGCATGGGTGGTCTTTAAAACCTTAGGGAGACTCCATTTCCCAAGGGCATGGGTGGTCTTTAAAACCTCAGGGAGACTCCATTTCCCAAGGGCATGGGTGGTCTTTAAAACCGTAGGGAGACTCCATTTCCCAAGGGCATGGGTGGTCTTTAAAAAAGAATCCATTTTGGGTGGAGAGATCCATTTCCCAAGGGCATGGGTGGTCTTTAAAACCTTAGGGAGACTCCATTTCCCAAGGGCATGGGTGGTCTTTAAAACCTCAGGGAGACTCCATTTCCCAAGGGCATGGGTGGTCTTTAAAACCTTAGGGAGACTCCATTTCCCAAGGGCATGGGTGGTCTTTAAAACCTCAGGGAGACTCCATTTCCCAAGGGCATGGGTGGTCTTTAAACCTCAGGAGACTCCATTTCCCCACTGCATGGGTGGTCTATTAAACCTCAGGGAGACTCCATTTCCCCAGCAGGTGAAACCTCAGGGAGACTCCATTTCCCCAGCAGGTGAAACCTTAGGGAGACTCCATTTCCCCAGCAGATGAAACCTCAGGGAGACTCCATTTCCCCAGCAGATGAAACCTCAGGGAGACTCCATTTCCCCAGCAGATGAAACCTCAGGGAGACTCCATTTCCCCAGCAGATGAAACCTCAGGGAGACTCCATTTCCCCAGCAGGTGAAACCTCAGGGAGACTCCATTTCCCCAGTGTGTGGGTGGTCTATTAAACCTCAGGGAGACTCCATTTCCCCAGTGTGTGGGTGTTCTATTAAACCTCAGGGAGACTCCATTTCCACAGTGTGTGGGTGTTCTATTAAACCTCAGGGAGACTCCATTTCCCCAGTGTGTGGGTGTTCTATTAAACCTCAGGGAGACCATATTTCCCCAGTGTGTGGGTGTTCTATTAAACCTCAGGGAGACCATATTTCCCCAGTCTGTGGGTGTTCTATTAAACCTCAGGGAGACTCCATTTCCCCAGTGTGTGGGTGTTCTATTAAACCTCAGGGAGACTCCATTTCCCCAGTGTGTGGGTGTTCTATTAAACCTCAGGGAGACTCCATTTCCCCAGTGTGTGGGTGTTCTATTAAAACTCAGGGAGACTCCATTTCCCCAGCAGGTGAACCCTCAGGGAGATCATATTTCCCCAGTGTGTGGGTGTTCTATTAAACCTCAGGGAGACTCCATTTCCCCAGCAGGTGAAACCTCAGGGAGAATCCATTTCCCCAGTGTGTGGGTGGTCTATTAAACCTCAGGGAGACTCCATTTCCCCAGTGTGTGGGTGTTCTATTAAACCTCAGGGAGACTCCATTTCCCCAGTGTGTGGGTGTTCTATTAAACCTGAGGGAGACTCCATTTCCCCAGTGTGTGGGTGTTCTATGTACAGTAGAGGGAAGGTTTGTGATGTTTAAAAAAAGAAAACTATGATTTTCATCAAATAAAAAATCCTGGTAAGACTAGCTTTATCAATCGCCGAGCTTCACCAGAAAGGCTGAGTAATGTACACTACCGGTCAATAGTTTAAAGACAACTACACATTTGAAGGTTTTTCATTTATTTTTCACTATTTTCTATATTGTATAATAACAGTGAAGACATCAACACTATGAAGAAGAAAAAAACACATGGAATCATGTAGTAACCAAAACAAAGAGTTATAAACACATCAAAATATATTTTATATTTACTCCACCCTGCTCCACTCTACTCAACACTACTCCACTCTACTCCACCCTGCTCCACTCTACTCAACACTGCTCCACTCTACTCCACTCTACTCCACCCTGCTCCACTCTACTCTACCCTACTCCACTCTACTTCACTCTACTCCACACTACTCCACTCTACTCTACTCTACTCCACACTACTCCACTCTACTCCACACTACTCCACTCTATTCTACTCTACTCTACTCCACACTACTCAACTCTACTCCACCCTACTCCACACTACTCCACACTACTCCACACTGCTCCACTCTATTCCACACTACTCTACTCTAATCCACTCTACTCCACACTGCTCCACACTGCTCCACTCTACTCCACACTACTCCACTCTACTCCACTCTACTCCACTCTACTCCACACTGCTCCACACTGCTCCACTCTACTCCACACTACTCCACTCTACTCCACTCTACTCCACATTGCTCCACACTACTCTACACTACTCCACACTACTCTACTCTACTCCACACTACTCCACTCTACTCCACACTGCTCCACGCTGCTCCACACTACTCCACACTGCTCCACTCTATTCCACACTACTCTACTCTACTCCACACTACTCCACTCTACTCCACACTACTCTACTCTACTCTACTCCACACTACTCCACTCTGCTCCACACTGCTCCACTCCACTCTACTCCACACTACTCTACTCTACTCCACACTACTCCACTCTACTCCACACTGCTCCACTCTGCTCCACACTACTCCACACTGCTCCACTCTGCTCCACACTGCTCCACTCTACTCCACACTACTCTACTCTACTCCACACTACTCCACCCAACTCCACTCTGCTCCACACTGCTCCACTCTGCTCCACACTGCTCCACTCTACTCCACACTACTCTACTCTACTCCACACTACTCCACCCGACTCCACTCTACTCCACACTACTCTACTCTACTCTACTCCACACTACTCTACTCTACTCCACACTACTCCACCCTACTACACCCTTTTGCCCTGATGACAGCGGTTGGACAACAAAAAAAACACATAGTAAAAATGAAGAAAACCCCTTGAATGAGAAGGTGTCCTAAAATTCTTCTACTGGGAGTGTGTGTAAAACACCTCATACAATACTATGCTCACCTTTGACCCTGGTTAAGTACTGTATCTTCTATTCCTCCGTAAACCCATCCATCGGCCAGGGTTTAGGGGATTTAAAAACAGGGTACAGGTCCGATAACCTTTAGAGGAGTTTAACCACATCTTCATATTTTATATAACTCAACTGTATTTTACTGTAATATGCAGGGTAGAGAGAAGAGGAGCAGAGAGAGGGAGAGAGGGGGGGAAGGTGGAGAGAGAGAGAGAGAGAGAGGGGAGAGGGAAAGGGGGAGAGAGAGAGGGAGGGAAAGGGGGAGAGAGAGAGAGAGAGAGAGGGGGAGGGAAAGGGGGGGAGAGAGAGAGAGATAGAAGGAAGAAAAGAAGTGAGAAAGTAAGAGAGAGTAGATAGATCTCCTTTCCTCCTCTCCCCCTTCCTTCCTTCCTTCCTTCCTTCCTTCCTTCCTTCCTTCCTTCCTTCCTTCCTTCCTTCCTTCCTTCCTTCCTTCCTTCCTTCCTTCCTTCCTTCCTTCCTTCCTTCCTTCCTTCCTTCCTTCCTTCCTTCCTTCCTTCCTCTCCCTCCATCTCCCCTCCCCTTCCCTCCTTTCCTCCTCTCCCTCCATCTCCTCTCCCCCTTCCCTCCTTTCCTCCTCTCCCTCCATCTCCCCTCCCCTTCCCTCCTTTCCTCCTCTCTCTCCATCTCCTCTCCCCTTCCCTCCTTTCCTCCTCTCTCTCCATCTCCTCTCCCCTTCCCTCCTTACCACCTCTC
Organism: Oncorhynchus masou masou; assembly: GCF_036934945.1. NCBI lineage: Eukaryota > Metazoa > Chordata > Actinopteri > Salmoniformes > Salmonidae > Oncorhynchus > Oncorhynchus masou. Next base: position 3,731,649 of record NC_088238.1, on the reverse strand, counting down.
CCTCCCTCCTATAGAAACATATTCCTCCTCTGCATATCATGTAATTGAGATGTAAACACCGCTGTAAGTTCCCTCAGCAGCAGCCAGTAGATCTAAACACCGCTGTAAGTTCCCTCAGCAGCAGCCAGTAGATCTAAACACCGCTGTAAGTTCCCTCAGCAGCAGCCAGTAGATCTAAACACCGCTGTAAGTTCCCTCAACAGCAGCCAGTAGATCTAAACACCGCTGTAAGTTCCCTCAAAAGCAGCCAGTAGATCTAAACACCGCTGTAAGTTCCCTCAGCAGCAGCCAGTAGATCTAAACACCGCTGTAAGTTCCCTCAAAAGCAGCCAGTAGATCTAAACACCGCTGTAAGTTCCCTCAACAGCAGCCAGTAGATCTAAACACCGCTGTAAGTTCCCTCAACAGCAGCCAGTAGATCTAAACACCGCTGTAAGTTCCCTCAACAGCAGCCAGTAGATCTAAACACCGCTGTAAGTTCCCTCAACAGCAGCCAGTAGATCTAAACACCGCTGTAAGTTCCCTCAACAGCAGCCAGTAGATATAAATACCGCTGTAAGTTCCCTCAACAGCAGCCAGTAGATCTAAACACCGCTGTAAGTTCCCTCAACAGCAGCCAGTAGATCTAAACACCGCTGTAAGTTCCCTCAACAGCAGCCAGTAGATCTAAACACCGCTGTAAGTTCCCTCAACAGCAGCCAGTAGATCTAAACACCGCTGTAAGTTCCTCAACAGCAGCCAGTAGATCTAAACACCGCTGTAAGTTCCCTCAACAGCAGCCAGTAGATCTAAACACCGCTGTAAGTTCCCTCAACAGCAGCCAGTAGATCTAAACACTGCTGTAAGCCCCTCAACAGCAGCCAGTAGATCTAAACACCGCTGTAAGTTCCCTCAACAGCAGCCAGTAGATCTAAACACCGCTGTAAGTTCCCTCAACAGCAGCCAGTAGATCTAAACACCGCTGTAAGTTCCCTCAACAGCAGCCAGTAGATCTAAACACCGCTGTAAGTTCCCTCAACAGCAGCCAGTAGATCTAAACACCGCTGTAAGTTCCCTCAAAAGCAGCCAGTAGATCTAAACACCGCTGTAAGTTCCCTCAACAGCAGCCAGTAGATCTAAACACCGCTGTAAGTTCACTCAGCAGCAGCCAGTAGATGTAAACACATTTGTTTAATTCTCTTCCTCACCTCTCTGTTTTAGAACACCATACAGACTTGTTTCACCCTCTTCCTCACCTCTCTGTTTTAGAACACCATACAGACTTGTTTCACCCTCTTCCTCACCTCTCTGTTTTAGAACACCATACAGACTTGTTTCACCCTCTTCCTCACCTCTCTGTTTTAGAACACCATACAGACTTGTTTCACCCTCTTCCTCACCTCTCTGTTTTAAAACACCATGCAGACTTGTTTCACCCTCTTCCTCAACACTGTTTTAGAACACCATACAGACTTGTTTCACCCTCTTCCTCACCTCTCTGTTTTAGAACACCATACAGACTTGTTTCACCCTCTTCCTCACCTCTCTGTTTTAGAGCACCATACAGACTTGTTGCCCCCTCTTCCTCACCTCTCTGTTTTAGAACACCATACAGACTTGTTGCCCCCTCTTCCTCACCTCTGTTTTAAAACACCATACAGACTTGTTGCCCCCTCTTCCTCACCTCTCTGTTTTAGAACACCATACAGACTTGTTTCACCCTCTTCCTCACCTCTCTGTTTTAGAACACCATACAGACTTGTTTCACCCTCTTCCTCACCTCTCTGTTTTAGAGCACCATACAGACTTGTTTCACCCTCTTCCTCACCTCTCTGTTTTAAAACACCATGCAGACTTGTTTCACCCTCTTCCTCACCTCTCTGTTTTAGAACACCATACAGACTTGTTGCCCCCTCTTCCTCACCTCTCTGTTTTAAAACACCATACAGACTTGTTTCACCCTCTTCCTCACCTCTCTGTTTTAAAACACCATACAGACTTGTTTCACCCTCTTCCTCACCTCTCTGTTTTAAAACACCATACAGACTTGTTTCACCCTCTTCCTCACCTCTCTGTTTTAAAACACCATACAGACTTGTTTCACCCTCTTCCTCACCTCTCTGTTTTAGAACACCATACAGACTTGTTGCCCCCTCTTCCTCACCTCTCTGTTTTAAAACACCATACAGACTTGTTTCACCCTCTTCCTCACCTCTCTGTTTTAAAACACCATACAGACTTGTTTCACCCTCTTCCTCACCTCTCTGTTTTAAAACACCATACAGACTTGTTGCCCTATCACAACATTGTGCTGCAGTTGCTCTGCGACCACTTAGAGATAAGCTGACTGAATCCCACTGGGCCGGAACAATGCAGTAGTTATATTCAACAGGGGATTGGCTGGGCGGAGTGATATTGGGGGAGTGGTTGTTTGAATACAAATGAGTGTACACCAGTAGGGTCTATTTGACGAGGCGTTAGAGGTTGACGTTCAATGCAGAGACAGGAGCTGGTTTGGCTGGTGAATCTGATTCTGGGGGTTGTCCAATTCTACTTCTGTTGTCTCTTGGGAGATATCAAGCCGAGCTATGACACTGGCAGGCTGTGCATACAAAGGAATCCACGTGGGATGGCTGTGCATACAAAGGAATGCATAAGGTATGGATGTAATTTCAAAGGGATTTCAAACAGGGCTTGTAGGGATTTGACTGTTGCATATTCCTCATCTCTCTCTCTCTCTCTCTCTCTCTCTCTCTCTCTCTCTCTCTTCCTCTCTCCCCTCTCTCCCTCTCTCTATCTCTCTCTCTCTCTCTCTCTCTCCTCTCTCTCTCTCTCTTCTCTCTCTCCTCTCTCTCTCTCTCTCTATCCCCCACCCATCTCTCCCCTCCCTCTCTCTCTTCCTCTCTCCATCTCTCACCCTCTCTATCCCCCTCTTCCTTCCTCCCTCCCTCTCTCTATCCCCCACCCCTCTCCTCCTCTCTCTCCCTCTCTCACCCTCTCTATCCCCCACCCCTCTCCACACCTCTCTCTCCCTCCTCACCCTCTCTATCCCCCACCCCCCCCACCCTCTCACCCTCTCTATCCCCCCCCCCTCCTCTCTCTACACCTCTCCTCTCTCTCTCCCTCTCTATCCCCCCACCCCCCCCCCCCCTCTCCTCCCCCTCACCCTCTCTATCTCTCTCTCTCCCTCTCTCACCCTCTCTATCCCCCCCCCTCTCTCCACTCCCTCTCTCTCTATCCCCCACCCCTCCTCATTCTCGTTCTCTCTCTATCCCCCACCCCCCTCTCTCTCCCCCTCCTCTCTCTCTCTCTCTCTCTCAGATCCCCCACCCCTCTCTCTCAGAGCTCTCTCTCTCTCTCTATCCCCCACCCCTCTCTCCCCTCCTCTCCTCTCTCTCTCTCTCTCTCTCTCTCTCTCTCTCTATCCCCCACCCCCTCTCTCTACACCTCTCTCTCTCTCCCTCTATCCCCCACCCCTCCCTCTACACCTCTCACCCTCTCTATCCCCCTCTCCCTCTCTCTCCCTCTCTCTATCTCTCCCCTCTCCTCTCTCTCACCCTCTCTATCCCCCACCCCTCTCTCCCCCTCTCTCTCTCTCCCTCCTCTCTCTATCCCCCACCTCTCTCTACACCTCCCTCTCTCACCCTCTATCCCCCACCCCCCCACCTCCTCTCTCTCTCACCCTCTCTCTCCCCCACCCCTCTCCACCTCTCTCTCTCTCCATGTCAGACAGTTCTGTGACGTGTGTTTGATCAGAGAGAGAAGCTGATAATTGAACTGGACACTAGCTGGCAGAGCTCTTACAGTACCTGGTGTCCCTACGGACACGCTTTGCATTCAGCCCTTCCACATGCACCGATGTCTAACTTCCCTGACTTCACTTTCCTCTGAGTGTGTGTGTGTGTGTGTGTGTGTGTGTGTGTGTGTGTGTGTGTGTGTGTGTGTGTGTGTGTGTGTGTGTGTGTGTGTGTGTGTGTGTGTGTGTGTGTGTGTGTGTGTGTGTGTGTCAGAGGTGTGTGCAGAGGGCGTGACCAACAAATGACCAACAATGGTAATGGATTTGCGTGGAGCTGGTGTATGGGTTTTTGATTGGTTTGATCGCGGCCAGCACTGCTAGATTGTGGGAGCCTCTCTCCTGTCTTGGTCAGGTATTAACAAAGACTTAGCAGATCAGAGGTCAAACAGATGAGAGTAGTATTGATCAAATGACCAAGCAGATGGTAATGGATTTGAGATGAGAGCTGGTCAATATGGGTTTTTGATTGGTTTGGGTCAGAGTAGGATTAATCAGAGCCTGTAGCACTGCAGATCAGAGTAGGATTGTGTCTGTATTCCAGAGCAGATCAGAGTAGGATTGATCTCCTGTCTTGGTCAGAGTCTGTATTAGAGCAATCAGACTTAGCAGATTCAGAGCCTGTAGTCACACAGCAGATCAGAGTAGTATTGATCAAACCCTGTATTCACACAGCAGATCAGAGTAGGATTGATCAGAGCCTGTATTCACAGAGCAGATCAGAGTAGGCTTGATCAGAGTCTGTATTCACAGAGCAGATCAGAGAGGATTGATCAGAGTCTGATTGATCAGAGTCTGTATTCACACAGCAGATCAGAGTAGGATTGATCAGAGTCACAGCAGATCAGAGTAGGATTGATCAGAGCCTGTACTCACAGAGCAGATCAGAGTAGGATTGATCAGAGCCTGTATTCAAAGAGCAGATCAGAGTAGGATTGATCAGAGCCTGTATTCACATAGCAGATCAGAGTAGGATTGATCAGAGCCTGTAGTCACACAGCAGATCAGAGTAGGATGGATCAGAGCCTGTATTCACACAGCAGATCAGAGTAGGATGGATCAGAGCCTGTATTCACACAGCAGATCAGAGTAAGATTACTTATCTAGGATCAGGTCCCCCCTGTTTAATTAAATTTGTGAATTTCAGATCTGTTAAAAAAACTAGTGAATAGTCTGAGTGGTGTGCTACCAAGTGTACATGTGGGTTCTGAGGTGAGTGAGGTGAATCAAGTGTGTGTGTGTGTGTGTGTGTGTGTGTGTGTGTGTGTGTGTGTGTGTGTGTGTGTGTGTGTGTGTGTGTGTGTGCGTGTGTGTGTGTGTGTGTGTGTGTGTGTGCGTGTCCATGTGTGCGTGTGTAGTCAGTGAGATGGAAAGACAATGACTTCACTGACTGGAGGAGAGAAGAGGAGACAGGCCCGGCTCAACATGATTCCTGACAGAGAACAGACATGTCACTGACTGGAGGAGAGAAGAGGAGACAGGCCTGACTCAACATGATTCCTGACAGAGAACAGACATCACTGACTGGAGGAGAGAAGAGGAGACAGGCCTGACTCAACATGATTCCTGACAGAGAACAGACATCACTGACTGGAGGAGAGAAGAGGAGACAGGCCTGACTCAACATGATTCCTGACAGAGAACAGACATCACTGACTGGAGGAGAGAAGAGGAGACAGGCCTGACTCAACATGATTCCTGACAGAGAACAGACATCACTGACTGGAGGAGAGAAGAGGAGACAGGCCTGACTCAACATGATTCCTGACAGAGAACAGACATCACTGACTGGAGGAGAGAAGAGGAGACAGGCCTGACTCAACATGATTCCTGACAGAGAACAGACATCACTGACTGGAGGAGAGAAGAGGAGACAGGCCTGACTCAACATGATTCCTGACAGAGAACAGACATCACTGACTGGAGGAGAGAAGAGGAGACAGGCCTGACTCAACATGATTCCTGACAGAGAACAGACATGTCACTGACTGGATCACTGACTGGAGGAGAGAAGAGGAGACAGGCCTGACTCAACATGATTCCTGACAGAGAACAGACATCACTGACTGGAGGAGAGAAGAGGAGACAGGCCTGACTCAACATGATTCCTGACAGAGAACAGACATCACTGACTGGAGGAGAGAAGAGGAGACAGGCCTGACTCAACATGATTCCTGACAGAGAACAGACATCACTGACTGGAGGAGAGAAGAGGAGACAGGCCTGACTCAACATGATTCCTGACAGAGAACAGACATCACTGACTGGAGGAGAGAAGAGGAGACAGGCCTGACTCAACATGATTCCTGACAGAGAACAGACATCACTGACTGGAGGAGAGAAGAGGAGACAGGCCTGACTCAACATGATTCCTGACAGAGAACAGACATCACTGACTGGAGGAGAGAAGAGGAGACAGGCCTGACTCAACATGATTCCTGACAGAGAACAGACATCACTGACTGGAGGAGAGAAGAGGAGACAGGCCTGACTCAACATGATTCCTGACAGAGAACAGACATGTCACTGACAGAGGAGACAGACTCAACATGATTCCTGACAGAGAACAGACATCACTGACTGGAGGAGAGAAGAGGAGACAGGCCTGACTCAACATGATTCCTGACAGAGAACAGACATCACTGACTGGAGTAGAGAAGAGGAGACAGGCCCAGCTCAACATGATTCCTGACAGAGAACAGACATGTCACTGACTGGAGGAGAGAAGAGGAGACAGGCCTGACTCAACATGATTCCTGACAGAGAACAGACATGTCACTGACTGGAGGAGAGAAGAGGAGACAGGCCCGGCTCACTGGGAGACGTGACCTGACAGCCGTGAAAAGGACCCTTTATAGTGCACTTGAGAACCAAGGCCCAATAGGGATCTGATCAAATGTAGTGCACTACTTGAGAACCAGGGCCCAATAGGGTTCTGATCAAATGTAGTGCACTATGAAGGGAATAGAGTGCCATTTGGGACGTAGTGGGAGAATTTCACTTCAGCTTAACATGTAAATCAGGCGTCAGGGCTCTGGAGACAGTTAGCTGGAGATCGTTCTGCCTCGTGAGGAAGACAACAACTGTATCAGTCCTCGTGTACTTGTTTCATATTAATTTTACACTTTGTGTGAAGCTTAGTATTTAGCCCGATACAATATTTCCACAATACAACAAATCAGATATCAAGTAAATTAACTTGATTACGCAACAAAGCATCAACAATTAAATTGAATTGAGTTTTCTATAAAAAAAAAAAAATTAAGAGTTTTTTTTTTTTTAAAGAACGTTTTTCAAAAATCCCATCTGTCTCCGGCAACATGGCTGAGAGCGTTCAGCTGTCTGTGTAAAAGCACACAGTGTTTCTCAGTGGAGAGAGAGAACAGCACGACGGCTGCACCACCAAACACCTGTGTGTTGGCCCTTCATTCAACCATACGGGTGTGTGTGTGTGTGTGTGTGTGTGTGTGTGTGTGTGTGTGTGTGTGTGTGTGTGTGTGTGTGTGTGTGTGTGTGTGTGTGTGTGTGTGTGTGTGTGTGTGTGTGTGTGTGTGCGTGTCCCTGCATGCGTGTGTGTGTGTGTGTGTGTGCGTGTGTGCGTGCATGCGTGTGCCTGCGTGTGTGTGTGTGCCTGTGTGCCTGTGTGTGTGTGTGTGTGTGCGTGTGTGTGCCTGTTATTAACAGATCTGAACCCTTCGAGCCCAACACGGAGGCCTGATAGAGAGGACAGACAGAGGGAAGGAGAGCGAGCGTGAAATGGGGTAGACTGGCGTAAAACACCCCTCTGCCCAGGCAGCCGGACCAGGCCAGCCTCAGCTAGCGAGGCCACGCGTCACAGCACATCAGGACACACACGTACATACACCTTACCCTACGGCCTCTTCAGACTCTCTTAAAAAATGTTTTTTGTTTCCCGTCACTAGAGAGAGATTTTACATCTACAGTCGTGGCCAAAAGTTTTGAGAATGACACAAATATGAATTTTCACAAAGTCTGCTGCCTCAGTTTGTTTGATGTCAATTTGCATAAACTCCAGAATGTTATGAAGAGTGATCAGATGAATTGCAATTAATTGCAAAGTCCCTCTTTGCCATGCAAATTAACTGAATCCCCCAAAAAACATTTCCACTTCATTTCAGCCCTGCCACAAAAGGACCAGCTGACATCAGTGATTTTCTCGTTAACACAGGTTTGAGTGATGACGAGCACAAGGCTGGAGATCGCTCTGTCATGCTGATTGAGTTCGTATAACAGACTGGAAGCTTCAAAAGGAGCGTGGTGCTTGGAATCATTGTTCTTCCTCTGTCAACCATGGTTACCTGCAAGGAAACACGTGCCGTCATTATTGCTTTGCACAAAAAGGGCTTCACAGGCAAGGATTTTGCTGCCAGTAAGATTGCACCTAAATCAACCATTAATCGGATCATCAAGAACTTCAAGCAGAGCGGTTCAATTGTTGTGAAGAAGGCTTCAGGGCGCCCAAGAAAGTCCAGCAAGTGCCAGGACCACCTCCTAAAGTTGATTCAGCTGCGGGATCGGGGCACCACCAGAACAGAGCTTGCTCAGGAATGGCAGCAGGCAGGTGTGAGTGCATCTGCACGCACAGTGAGGCGAAGACTTTTGGAGGATGGCCTGGTGTCAAGAAGGGCAGCAAAGAAGCCACTTCTCTCCAGGAAAAACATCAGGGACAGACTGATATTCTGCAAAAGGTACAGGGATTGGACTGCTGAGGACTGGGGTAAAGTCATTTTCTCTGATGAATCCCCTTTCCTATTGTTTGGGGTATCCGGAAAAAAGCTTGTCTGGAGAAGACAAGGTGAGCGCTACCATCAGTCCTGTGTCATGCCAACAGTAAAGCATCCTGAGACCATTCATGTGTGGGGTTGCTTCTCAGCCAAGGGAGTGGGCTCACACACAATTTTGCCTAAGAACACAGCCATGAATAAAGAATGGTACCAACACCTCCTCCGAGAGCAACTTCTCCACACCATCCAGGAACAGTTTGGTAATGAACAATGCCTTTTCCAGCATGATGGAGCACCTTGCCATAAGGCAAAAGTGATAACTAAGTGGCTCGGGGAACAAAACATTGATATTTTTGGTCCATGGCCAGAAACTCCCCAGACCTTAATCCCATTGTGGTCAATCCTCAAGAGCCGGGTGGACAATCAAAAACCCACAAATTCTGACAAACTCCAAGCATTGATTATGCAAGAATGGGCTGCCATCAGTCAGGATGTGGCCCAGAAGTTAATTGACAGCATGCCAGGGTGGATTGCAGAGGTCTTGAAAAAGAAGGGTCAACACTACAAATATTGACTCTTTGCATCAATTTGTAATTGTCAATAAAAGCCTTTGACACTTATGAAATGCTTGTAATTATACTTCAGTATTCCATAGTAACATCTGACAAAAAATATCTAACGACACTGAAGCAGCAAACTTTGTGGAAATTAATACTTGTGTCATTCTCGAAACTTTTGGCTATGACTGTTTCACTAACAGAGTCTAAAACATCAGAAACCTTGTCCGTCTACTCCTCTCTACGGCTATGTTTTAATGTCAATACTAGCCTATCACTTAGAATGCACGGCCCATACATTGTCTTCATTTGTTTCTTGCTAAGTGGTATATGAATAGTACAGCATAGCGATATCAGACCAGAGACGACATCTGTTTGATCCTGATGTTAAAAGTATATTTATGTGTCACAAATAGCACCCTATCCCCTATATAGTGCACTACTTTACACCAGAGCCCTATTCCCTATATAGTGCACTACTTTACACCAGAGCCCTATTCCCTATATAGTGCACTACTTTACACCAGTGCCTTATTCCCTACATAGTGAACTACTTTAGACCAGAGCCCTATTCCCTATATAGTGCACCACTTTAGACCAGAGCCCTATTCCCTATATAATGCACTACTTTAGACCAGAGCCCTATTCCCTATATAGTGCACTACTTTAGACCAGAGCCCTATTCCCTATATAGTGAACTACTTTAGACCAGAGCCCTATTCCCTATATAGTGCACTACTTTACACCAGAGCCCTATTCCCTATATAGTGCACTACTTTACACCAGTGCCCTATTCCCTATATAGTGCACTATTTTAGACCAGAGCCCTATTCCCTATATAGTGCACTACTTTCCACCAGGGCCCAGTCAAAAGTAGTGAACTTTGTAGGGAATAGGGTGCCATTTGTGATGCATGTTAACAGCCCGTTCTGATAACCCTGGGCTGTCATGAAGTATGAGTAGCAACAGATAGCACAGAGTTACAGTCAGAATGGACCTTTTAAAGAGTCATCCATTACTCTGGGAAATGACATGAAATACCATAGAGGCACTGGAGAACCCTAAGAGGTTGATGATGGCCTGCTGGGTCTGTAGGTGTCCATCCATTACTCTGGGAAATGACATGAAATACCATAGAGGCACTGGAGAACCCTAAGATGATGGCCTTGATGATTACTCTGGGAAATGGAAATACCTGCTGGGTCTGAGGGTGTCCATCCATTACTCTGGGAAATAACAGGAAATACCATAGAGCCACTGGAGAACCCTAAGAGGTTGATGATGGCCTGCTGGGTCTGTAGGTGTCCATCCATTACTCTGGGAAATAACAGGAAATACCATAGAGCCACTGGAGAACCCTAAGAGGTTGATGATGGCCTGCTGGGTCTGTAGGTGTCCATCCATTACTCTGGGAAATAACAGGAAATACCATAGAGCCACTGGAGAACCCTAAGAGGTTGATGATGGCCTGCTGGGTCTGTAGGTGTCCATCCATTACTCTGGGAAATGACAGGAAATACCATAGAGCCACTGGAGAACCCTAAGAGGTTGATGATGGCCTGCTGGGTCTGTAGGTGTCCATCCATTACTCTGGGAAATGACAGGAAATACCATAGAGCCACTGGAGAATCCTAAGAGGTTGATGATGGCCTGCTGGGTCTGTAGGTGTCCATCCATTACTCTGGGAAATGACAGGAAATACCATAGAGCCACTGGAGAACCCTAAGAGGTTGATGATGGCCTGCTGGGTCTGTAGGTGTCCATCCATTACTCTGGGAAATAACAGGAAATACCATAGAGCCACTGGAGAACCCTAAGAGGTTGATGATGGCCTGCTGGGTCTGTAGGTGGGGCACAACAGTGGACCAAACGCTTGACATACATGGTGGTTGATTGCCGAGTGGCGTATAGCTGTTACACCTACAACTAATAATCACCATCACCTCAGAGAGAGAGAGCTACAGATGTAGGATCTTCATTTGAGCCAGTTTGCGCCAGCAGGAATAGAATCCTACAGCAACAGGAAATGTGAATCATCTAAATGTTTTATTCTCCATTGGGGCAAATCAAGCCAAACATGTTTGCAAAAATTAGAAGCCTTTTTAAAATGTAAATAAAATAGAAGTTTGTAAGAGTGATCAAATTAAGATCCTACATCCGTATCAGGCTATCACTTGAGAGAGAGAGAGAGAGAGAGAGATCCTCTAAGTGTCAGCATATCATCTACTTTAGATGAAGAATGGTACTGAGAGAAGGAGAGAGAAGAAGAGGGGTAGAGATGATGGTGATAGAAAGAGATGGCAGAATGAAACAAAGAGGAGGCGAAGGAGAGGAGGAGAGCAGGAGGAGGACAGAAGGAGATGAGGAGAGCAGGAGGACAGAAGGAGAGGAGGAGAGCAGGAGGAGGACAGAATGAGAGGAGGAGCAGGAGGACAGAAGGAGAGGAGGAGAGCAGGAGGACAGAAGGAGAGGAGGAGAGCAGAAGGAGGACAGAAGGAGATGAGGAGAGCAGGAGGAGGACAGAAGGAGAGGAGGAGAGCAGGAGGACAGAAGGAGAGGAGGAGAGCAGAAGGAGGACAGAAGGAGATGAGGAGAGCAGGAGGAGGACAGAAGGAGAGGAGGAGAGCAGGAGGAGGACAGAAGGAGAGGAGGAGAGCAGGAGGAGGACAGAAGGAGATGAGGAGAGCAAGAGGAGGACAGAAGGAGAGGAGGAGAGCAGGAGGACAGAAGGAGAGGAGGAGAGCAGGAGGAGGACAGAAGGAGAGGAGGAGAGCAGGAGGAGGACAGAAGGAGATGAGGAGAGCAGGAGGAGGACAGAAGGAGATGAGGAGAGCAGGAGGAGGACAGAAGGAGATGAGGAGAGCAGGAGGAGGACAGAAGGAGAGGAGGAGAGCAGGAGGAGGACAGAAGGAGAGGAGGAGAGCAGGAGGACAGAAGGAGAGGAGGAGAGCAGGAGGAGGACAGAAGGAGATGAGGAGAGCAGGAGGAGGACAGAAGGAGATGAGGAGAGCAGGAGGAGGACAGAAGGAGAGGAGGAGAGCAAGAGGAGGCGAAGGAGAGGAGGAGAGCAGGAGGAGGACAGAAGGAGAGGAGGAGAGCAGGAGGAGGACAGAAGGAGAGGAGGAGAGCAGGAGGAGGACAGAAGGAGATGAGGAGAGCAGGAGGAGGACAGAAGGAGAGGAGGAGAGCAGGAGGAGGACAGAAGGAGAGGAGGAGAGCAGGAGGAGGACAGAAGGAGATGAGGAGAGCAGGAGGAGGACAGAAGGAGATGAGGAGAGAAGGAGAAGGACAGAAGGAGAGGAGGAGAGCAGGAGGACAGAAGGAGAGGAGGAGAGCAGGAGGAGGACAGAAGGAGATGAGGAGAGCAGGAGGAGGACAGAAGGAGATGAGGAGAGCAGGAGGAGGACAGAAGGAGATGAGGAGAGCAGGAGGAGGACAGAAGGAGAGGAGGAGAGCAGGAGGAGGACAGAAGGAGAGGAGGAGAGCAGGAGGAGGACAGAAGGAGATGAGGAGAGCAGGAGGACAGAAGGAGAGGAGGAGAGCAGGAGGAGGACAGAAGGAGAGGAGGAGAGCAGGAGGAGGACAGAAGGAGATGAGGAGAGAAGGAGAAGGACAGAAGGAGAGCAGGAGGAGTACAGAAGGAGATGAGGAGAGAAGGAGAAGGACGGAAGGAGAGCAGAAAGTGGACAGAAGGAGATGAGAAGAACAGAAGGAGGACAGAAGGAGATGAGAAGAACAGAAGGAGAGCTACCATAACAACAGATCTCTGGAGGAAACACTCCTGACCTCTAGGGTAGCTATCATAACAACAGACCTCTGGAGGAAACACTCCTGACCTCTAGGATAGCTATCATAACAACAGTCCTCTGAGGGAAACACTCCTGACCTCTAGGGGTAGCTATCATAACAACAGACCTCTGAGGGAAACACTCCTGACCTCTAGGGGTAGCTATCATAACAACAGACCTCTGGAGGAAACACTCCTGACCTCTAGGGGTACCTATCATAACAACAGACCTCTGGAGGAAACACTCCTGACCTCTAGGGTAGCTATCATAACAACAGACCTCTGGAGGAAACACTCCTGACCTCTAGGGTAGCTATCATAACAACAGACCTCTGGAGGAAACACTCCTGACCTCTAGGGTAGCTATCATAACAACAGACCTCTGGAGGAAACACTCCTGACCTCTAGGGTAGCTATCATAACAACAGTCCTCTGGAGGAAACACTCCTGACCTCTAGGGTAGCTATCATAACAACAGACCTCTAGGATAGCTATCATAACAACAGTCCTCTGGAGGAAACACTCCTGACCTCTAGGGGTAGCTATCATAACAACAGACCTCTGAGGGAAACACTCCTGACCTCTAGGGTAGCTATCATAACAACAGACCTCTGGAGGAAACACTCCTGACCTCTAGGGTAGCTATCATAACAACAGACCTCTGAGGGAAACACTCCTGACCTTTAGGGGTAGCTATCATAACAACAGACCTCTGAGGGAAACACTCCTGACCTTTAGGGGTAGCTATCATAACAACAGACCTCTGGAGGAAACACTCCTGACCTCTAGGATAGCTATCATAACAACAGACCTCTGGAGGAAACACTCCTGACCTCTAGGGTAGCTATCATAACAACAGACCTCTGGAGGAAACACTCCTGACCTCTAGGGGTAGCTATCATAACAACAGACCTCTGGAGGAAACACTCCTGACCTCTAGGGGTAGCTATCATAACAACAGACCTCTGAGGGAAACACTCCTGACCTCTAGGATAGCTATCATAACAACAGTCCTCTGGAGGAAACACTCCTGACCTCTAGGGTAGCTATCATAACAACAGACTTCTGGAGGAAACACTCCTGACCTCTAGGATAGCTATCATAACAACAGACCTCTGGAGGAAACACTCCTGACCTCTAGGGGTAGCTATCATAACAACAGACCTCTGGAGGAAACACTCCTGACCTCTAGGGTAGCTATCATAACAACAGTCCTCTGGAGGAAACACTCCTGACCTCTAGGGTAGCTATCATAACAACAGTCCTCTAGGATAGCTATCATAACAACAGACCTCTAGGATAGCTATCATAACAACAGACCTCTAGGATAGCTATCATAACAACAGTCCTCTGGAGGAAACACTCCTGACCTCTAGGGTAGCTATCATAACAACAGACCTCTGGAGGAAACACTCCTGACCTCTAGGGTAGCTATCATAACAACAGACCTCTGGAGGAAACACTCCTGTCCTCTCGGGGTAACTATCATTAAAACAGACCTCTGGAGGAAACACTCCTGTCCTCTCGGGGTAACTATCATTAAAACAGACCTCTGGAGGAAACACTCCTGTCCTCTCGGGGTAACTATCATTAAAACAGACCTCTGAGGGAAACACTCCTGACCTCTAGGATAGCTATCATAACAACAGACCTCTGGAGGAAACACTCCTGACCTCTAGGGTAGCTATCATAACAACAGACCTCTGGAGGAAACACTCCTGACCTCTAGGATAGCTATCATAACAACAGTCCTCTGGAGGAAACACTCCTGACCTCTAGGGTAGCTATCATAACAACAGTCCTCTGGAGGAAACACTCCTGACCTCTAGGGTAGCTATCATAACAACAGTCCTCTGGAGGAAACACTCCTGACCTCTAGGGTAGCTATCATAACAACAGACCTCTGGAGGAAACACTCCTGACCTCTAGGATAGCTATCATAACAACAGTCCTCTGGAGGAAACACTCCTGACCTCTAGGGTAGCTATCATAACAACAGACCTCTGGAGGAAACACTCCTGCCCTCTAGGATAGCTATCATAACAACAGTCCTCTGGAGGAAACACTCCTGACCTCTAGGGTAGCTATCATAACAACAGTCCTCTGGAGGAAACACTCCTGACCTCTAGGGTAGCTATAATAACAACAGACCTCTGAGGGAAACACTCCTGACCTCTAGGGTAGCTATAATAACAACAGACCTCTGGAGGAAACACTCCTGACCTCTAGGGTAGCTATCATAACAACAGACCTCTGGAGGAAACACTCCTGACCTCTAGGGTAGCTATCATAACAACAGACCTCTGGAGGAAACACTCCTGACCTCTAGGGTAGCTATAATAACAACAGACCTCTGGAGGAAACACTCCTGACCTCTAGGGTAGCTATCATAACAACAGACCTCTGGAGGAAACACTCCTGACCTCTAGGGTAGCTATAATAACAACAGACCTCTGAGGGAAACACTCCTGACCTCTAGGGTAGCTATAATAACAACAGACCTCTGGAGGAAACACTCCTGACCTCTAGGGTAGCTATAATAACAACAGACCTCTGAGGGAAACACTCCTGACCTCTAGGGTAGCTATAATAACAACAGACCTCTGAGGGAAACACTCCTGACCTCTAGGGTAGCTATCATAACAACAGACCTCTGGAGGAAACACTCCTGACCTTTAGGGGTAGCTATCATAACAACAGTCCTCTGGAGGAAACACTCCTGACCTTTGGGGGTAGCTATCATAACAACAGACTTCTGGAGGAAACACTCCTGACCTCTAGGGTAGCTATCATAACAACAGACCTCTAGGATAGCTATCATAACAACAGTCCTCTAGGATAGCTATCATAACAACAGTCCTCTAGGATAGCTATCATAACAACAGTCCTCTAGGGTAGCTATCATAACAACAGACCTCTGGAGGAAACACTCCTGACCTCTAGGGTAGCTATCATAACAACAGACCTCTGGAGGAAACACTCCTGACCTCTAGGATAGCTATCATAACAACAGACCTCTGGAGGAAACACTCCTGACCTCTAGGGGTAGCTATCATAACAACAGACCTCTGGAGGAAACACTCCTGACCTCTAGGGTAGCTATCATAACAACAGACCTCTGGAGGAAACACTCCTGACCTCTAGGGTAGCTATCATAACAACAGACCTCTGGAGGAAACACTCCTGACCTCTAGGGTAGCTATCATAACAACAGACCTCTGGAGGAAACACTCCTGACCTCTAGGGTAGCTATCATAACAACAGACCTCTGGAGGAAACACTCCTGACCTCTAGGGTAGCTATCATAACAACAGACCTCTGGAGGAAACACTCCTGACCTCTAGGATAGCTATCATAACAACAGTCCTCTAGGATAGCTATCATAACAACAGTCCTCTAGGATAGCTACCATAACAACAGTCCTCTAGGATAGCTATCATAACAACAGTCCTCTAGGATAGCTATCATAACAACAGACCTCTGGAGGAAACACTCCTGACCTCTAGGGTACCTATCATAACAACAGACCTCTGGAGGAAACACTCCTGACCTCTAGGGTAGCTATCATAACAACAGTCCTCTGGAGGAAACACTCCTGACCTCTAGGGTACCTATCATAACAACAGACCTCTAGGATAGCTATAATAACAACAGTCCTCTAGGATAGCTATCATAACAACAGACCTCTGGAGGAAACACTCCTGACCTCTAGGGTAGCTATCATAACAACAGACCTCTGGAGGAAACACTCCTGACCTCTAGGATAGCTATCATAACAACAGTCCTCTAGGATAGCTATCATAACAACAGTCCTCTAGGATAGCTACCATAACAACAGTCCTCTAGGATAGCTATCATAACAACAGTCCTCTAGGATAGCTATCATAACAACAGACCTCTGGAGGAAACACTCCTGACCTCTAGGGTACCTATCATAACAACAGACCTCTGGAGGAAACACTCCTGACCTCTAGGGTAGCTATCATAACAACAGTCCTCTGGAGGAAACACTCCTGACCTCTAGGGTAGCTATCATAACAACAGACCTCTGGAGGAAACACTCCTGACCTCTAGGGGTACCTATCATAACAACAGACCTCTAGGGGTAGCTATCATAACAACAGACCTCTAGGGTAGCTACCATAACAACAGACCTCTGGAGGAAACACTCCTGACCTCTAGGGTAGCTATCATAACAACAGACCTCTGGAGGAAACACTCCTGCCCTCTAGGGTAGCTATAATAACAACAGACCTCTGGAGGAAACACTCCTGACCTCTAGGGTAGCTACCATAACAACAGACCTCTGGAGGAAACACTCCTGCCCTCTAGGGTAGCTATCATAACAACAGTCCTCTGGAGGAAACACTCCTGACCTCTAGGATAGCTATCATAACAACAGACCTCTGGAGGAAACACTCCTGACCTCTAGGGTACCTATCATAACAACAGACCTCTGAGGGAAACACTCCTGACCTCTAGGGTAGCTATCATAACAACAGTCCTCTGGAGGAAACACTCCTGACCTCTAGGGTAGCTACCATAACAACAGACCTCTGGAGGAAACACTCCTGACCTCTAGGGTAGCTATCATAACAACAGACCTCTGGAGGAAACACTCCTGACCTCTAGGGTAGCTATCATAACAACAGACCTCTAGGATAGCTATCATAACAACAGACCTCTGGAGGAAACACTCCTGACCTCTAGGGTAGCTATCATAACAACAGTCCTCTGGAGGAAACACTCCTGACCTCTAGGGTAGCTATCATAACAACAGACCTCTGAGGGAAACACTCCTGACCTCTAGGATAGCTATCATAACAACAGACCTCTGAGGGAAACACTCCTGACCTCTAGGGTAGCTATCATAACAACAGACCTCTGGAGGAAACACTCCTGACCTCTAGGATAGCTATCATAACAACAGACCTCTGAGGGAAACACTCCTGACCTCTAGGGTAGCTATCATAACAACAGACCTCTGGAGGAAACACTCCTGACCTCTAGGGTAGTAACCATAACAACAGACCTCTGGAGGAAACACTCCTGACCTCTAGGATAGCTATCATAACAACAGACCTCTGAGGGAAACACTCCTGACCTCTAGGGTAGCTATCATAACAACAGACCTCTGGAGGAAACACTCCTGACCTTTGGGGGTAGCTATCATAACAACAGACCTCTGGAGGAAACACTCCTGACCTCTAGGGTAGCTATCATAACAACAGACCTCTGGAGGAAACACTCCTGACCTCTAGGGTAGCTATCATAACAACAGACCTCTGAGGGAAACACTCCTGACCTCTAGGGTAGCTATCATAACAACAGACCTCTGGAGGAAACACTCCTGACCTCTAGGGTAGCTATCATAACAACAGACCTCTGGAGGAAACACTCCTGACCTCTAGGGTAGCTACCATAACAACAGACCTCTGGAGGAAACACTCCTGACCTCTAGGATAGCTACCATAACAACAGACCTCTGGAGGAAACACTCCTG
Source organism: Oncorhynchus masou masou (assembly GCF_036934945.1). NCBI lineage: Eukaryota > Metazoa > Chordata > Actinopteri > Salmoniformes > Salmonidae > Oncorhynchus > Oncorhynchus masou. Next base: position 3,713,285 of record NC_088238.1, on the reverse strand, counting down.
ACCTCTAGGGTAGCTATCATAACAACAGTCCTCTGGAGGAAACACTCCTGACCTCTAGGATAGCTATCATAACAACAGACCTCTAGGATAGCTATCATAACAACAGACCTCTGGAGGAAACACTCCTGACCTCTAGGATAGCTATCATAACAACAGACCTCTGGAGGAAACACTCCTGACCTCTAGGGTAGCTATCATAACAACAGACCTCTGGAGGAAACACTCCTGACCTCTAGGATAGCTATCATAACAACAGACCTCTGGAGGAAACACTCCTGACCTCTAGGGTAGTAACCATAACAACAGACCTCTGGAGGAAACACTCCTGACCTCTAGGATAGCTATCATAACAACAGACCTCTGGAGGAAACACTCCTGACCTCTAGGGTAGCTATCATAACAACAGACCTCTGGAGGAAACACTCCTGACCTCTAGGGTAGCTATCATAACAACAGACCTCTGAGGGAAACACTCCTGACCTCTAGGGGTAGCTATCATAACAACAGACCTCTGGAGGAAACACTCCTGACCTCTAGGGTAGCTATCATAACAACAGTCCTCTGGAGGAAACACTCCTGACCTCTAGGGGTAGCTATCATAACAACAGTCCTCTGAGGGAAACACTCCTGACCTCTAGGGTAGCTATCATAACAACAGTCCTCTGAGGGAAACACTCCTGACCTCTAGGGTAGCTATCATAACAACAGTCCTCTGAGGGAAACACTCCTGACCTCTAGGGTAGCTATCATAACAACAGTCCTCTGGAGGAAACACTCCTGACCTCTAGGGGTAGCTATCATAACAACAGTCCTCTGGGATAGCTATCATAACAACAGACCTCTGGAGGAAACACTCCTGACCTCTAGGGTAGCTATCATAACAACAGTCCTCTGGGATAGCTATCATAACAACAGACCTCTGGAGGAAACACTCCTGACCTCTAGGGTAGCTATCATAACAACAGACCTCTGGAGGAAACACTCCTGACCTCTAGGGTAGCTATCATAACAACAGTCCTCTGGGATAGCTATCATAACAACAGACCTCTGGAGGAAACACTCCTGACCTCTAGGGTAGCTATCATAACAACAGTCCTCTGGAGGAAACACTCCTGACCTCTAGGGTAGCTATCATAACAACAGACCTCTGGAGGAAACACTCCTGACCTCTAGGGGTAGCTATCATAACAACAGACCTCTGGAGGAAACACTCCTGACCTCTAGGGTAGCTATCATAACAACAGACCTCTAGGGTAGCTATCATAACAACAGTCCTCTGGGATAGCTATCATAACAACAGACCTCTGAGGGAAACACTCCTGACCTCTAGGGTAGCTATCATAACAACAGACCTCTGAGGGAAACACTCCTGACCTCTAGGGTAGCTATCATAACAACAGACCTCTGAGGGAAACACTCCTGACCTCTAGGGGTAGCTATCATAACAACAGACCTCTGAGGGAAACACTCCTGACCTCTAGGATAGCTATCATAACAACAGACCCCTGAGGGAAACACTCCTGACCTCTAGGAGTAGCTATAATAACAACAGACCTCTGAGGGAAACACTCCTGACCTCTAGGGTAGCTATCATAACAACAGACCTCTGAGGGAAACACTCCTGACCTCTAGGAGTAGCTATAATAACAACAGACCTCTGAGGGAAACACTCCTGACCTCTAGGGTAGCTATCATAACAACAGACCTCTGGAGGAAACACTCCTGACCTCTAGGATAGCTATCATAACAACAGACCTCTGGAGGAAACACTCCTGACCTCTAGGATAGCTATAATAACAACAGACATCTGAGGGAAACACTCCTGACCTCTAGGGTAGCTATCATAACAACAGACCTCTGGAGGAAAGACTCCTGACCTCTAGGGGTAGCTATCATAACAACAGACCTCTGGAGGAAACACTCCTGACCTCTAGGGGTAGCTATCATAACAACAGACCTCTGGAGGAAACACTCCTGACCTCTAGGGTAGCTATCATAACAACAGACCTCTGGAGGAAACACTCCTGACCTCTAGGGGTAGCTATCATAACAACAGACCTCTGGAGGAAACACTCCTGACCTCTAGGATAGCTATCATAACAACAGACCTCTGGAGGAAACACTCCTGACCTCTAGGGGTAGCTATCATAACAACAGACCTCTGGAGGAAACACTCCTGACCTCTAGGGTAGCTATCATAACAACAGACCTCTGGAGGAAACACTCCTGACCTCTAGGATAGCTATCATAACAACAGTCCTCTAGGATAGCTATCATAACAACAGACCTCTGGAGGAAACACTCCTGACCTCTAGGATAGCTATCATAACAACAGACCTCTGGAGGAAACACTCCTGACCTCTAGGGGTAGCTATCATAACAACAGACCTCTGGAGGAAACACTCCTGACCTCTAGGGTAGCTATCATAACAACAGACCTCTGGAGGAAACACTCCTGACCTCTAGGGTAGCTATCATAACAACAGACCTCTGGAGGAAACACTCCTGACCTCTAGGGTAGCTATCATAACAACAGTCCTCTAGGGTAGCTATCATAACAACAGTCCTCTAGGATAGCTATCATAACAACAGACCTCTGGAGGAAACACTCCTGACCTCTAGGGGTAGCTATCATAACAACAGACCTCTGGAGGAAACACTCCTGACCTTTAGGGGTAGCTATCATAACAACAGACCTCTGGAGGAAACACTCCTGACCTCTAGGGTACCTATCATAACAACAGACCTCTGGAGGAAACACTCCTGACCTCTAGGGTAGCTATCATAACAACAGTCCTCTGAGGGAAACACTCCTGACCTTTAGGGTAGCTATCATAACAACAGACCTCTGGATGAAACACTCCTGACCTCTAGGGTAGCTATCATAACAACAGACCTCTGGAGGAAACACTCCTGACCTCTAGGGGTAGCTATCATAACAACAGACCTCTGGAGGAAACACTCCTGACCTCTAGGGGTAGCTATCATAACAACAGACCTCTAGGGTAGCTATCATAACAACAGACCTCTGGAGGAAACACTCCTGACCTCTAGGATAGCTATCATAACAACAGACCTCTGGAGGAAACACTCCTGACCTCTAGGGGTAGCTATCATAACAACAGTCCTCTAGGGTAGCTATCATAACAACAGACCTCTAGGGTAGCTATCATAACAACAGACCTCTAGGGTAGCTATCATAACAACAGACCTCTAGGGGTAGCTATCATAACAACAGACCTCTGGAGGAAACACTCCTGACCTCTAGGATAGCTATCATAACAACAGACCTCTGGAGGAAACACTCCTGACCTCTAGGGGTAGCTATCATAACAACAGACCTCTGAGGGAAACACTCCTGACCTCTAGGAGTAGCTATAATAACAACAGACCTCTGAGGGAAACACTCCTGACCTCTAGGAGTAGCTATAATAACAACAGACCTCTGGAGGAAACACTCCTGACCTCTAGGGTAGCTATCATAACAACAGACCTCTGGATGAAACACTCCTGACCTCTAGGGGTAGCTATCATAACAACAGACCTCTAGGGGTAGCTATCATAACAACAGACCTCTGGAGGAAACACTCCTGACCTTTAGGGGTAGCTATCATAACAACAGACCTCTGGATGAAACACTCCTGACCTCTAGGGTAGCTATCATAACAACAGACCTCTAGGATAGCTATCATAACAACAGACCTCTGGAGGAAACACTCCTGACCTCTAGGGTAGCTATCATAACAACAGTCCTCTAGGATAGCTATCATAACAACAGACCTCTGGAGGAAACACTCCTGACCTCTAGGGGTAGCTATCATAACAACAGACCTCTGGAGGAAACACTCCTGACCTCTAGGGGTAGCTATCATAACAACAGACCTCTGGAGGAAACACTCCTGACCTCTAGGGGTAGCTATCATAACAACAGACCTCTGGAGGAAACACTCCTGACCTTTAGGGGTAGCTATCATAACAACAGACCTCTGGAGGAAACACTCCTGACCTCTAGGGTACCTATCATAACAACAGACCTCTGGAGGAAACACTCCTGACCTCTAGGGTAGCTATCATAACAACAGTCCTCTGGGATAGCTATCATAACAACAGACCTCTGGAGGAAACACTCCTGACCTCTAGGGTAGCTATCATAACAACAGTCCTCTGGAGGAAACACTCCTGACCTCTAGGGTAGCTATCATAACAACAGACCTCTGGAGGAAACACTCCTGACCTCTAGGGGTAGCTATCATAACAACAGACCTCTGGAGGAAACACTCCTGACCTCTAGGGTAGCTATCATAACAACAGACCTCTAGGGTAGCTATCATAACAACAGTCCTCTGGGATAGCTATCATAACAACAGACCTCTGAGGGAAACACTCCTGACCTCTAGGGTAGCTATCATAACAACAGACCTCTGAGGGAAACACTCCTGACCTCTAGGGTAGCTATCATAACAACAGACCTCTGAGGGAAACACTCCTGACCTCTAGGGGTAGCTATCATAACAACAGACCTCTGAGGGAAACACTCCTGACCTCTAGGATAGCTATCATAACAACAGACCCCTGAGGGAAACACTCCTGACCTCTAGGAGTAGCTATAATAACAACAGACCTCTGAGGGAAACACTCCTGACCTCTAGGGTAGCTATCATAACAACAGACCTCTGAGGGAAACACTCCTGACCTCTAGGAGTAGCTATAATAACAACAGACCTCTGAGGGAAACACTCCTGACCTCTAGGGTAGCTATCATAACAACAGACCTCTGGAGGAAACACTCCTGACCTCTAGGATAGCTATCATAACAACAGACCTCTGGAGGAAACACTCCTGACCTCTAGGATAGCTATAATAACAACAGACATCTGAGGGAAACACTCCTGACCTCTAGGGTAGCTATCATAACAACAGACCTCTGGAGGAAAGACTCCTGACCTCTAGGGGTAGCTATCATAACAACAGACCTCTGGAGGAAACACTCCTGACCTCTAGGGGTAGCTATCATAACAACAGACCTCTGGAGGAAACACTCCTGACCTCTAGGGTAGCTATCATAACAACAGACCTCTGGAGGAAACACTCCTGACCTCTAGGGGTAGCTATCATAACAACAGACCTCTGGAGGAAACACTCCTGACCTCTAGGATAGCTATCATAACAACAGACCTCTGGAGGAAACACTCCTGACCTCTAGGGGTAGCTATCATAACAACAGACCTCTGGAGGAAACACTCCTGACCTCTAGGGTAGCTATCATAACAACAGACCTCTGGAGGAAACACTCCTGACCTCTAGGATAGCTATCATAACAACAGTCCTCTAGGATAGCTATCATAACAACAGACCTCTGGAGGAAACACTCCTGACCTCTAGGATAGCTATCATAACAACAGACCTCTGGAGGAAACACTCCTGACCTCTAGGGGTAGCTATCATAACAACAGACCTCTGGAGGAAACACTCCTGACCTCTAGGGTAGCTATCATAACAACAGACCTCTGGAGGAAACACTCCTGACCTCTAGGGTAGCTATCATAACAACAGACCTCTGGAGGAAACACTCCTGACCTCTAGGGTAGCTATCATAACAACAGTCCTCTAGGGTAGCTATCATAACAACAGTCCTCTAGGATAGCTATCATAACAACAGACCTCTGGAGGAAACACTCCTGACCTCTAGGGGTAGCTATCATAACAACAGACCTCTGGAGGAAACACTCCTGACCTTTAGGGGTAGCTATCATAACAACAGACCTCTGGAGGAAACACTCCTGACCTCTAGGGTACCTATCATAACAACAGACCTCTGGAGGAAACACTCCTGACCTCTAGGGTAGCTATCATAACAACAGTCCTCTGAGGGAAACACTCCTGACCTTTAGGGTAGCTATCATAACAACAGACCTCTGGATGAAACACTCCTGACCTCTAGGGTAGCTATCATAACAACAGACCTCTGGAGGAAACACTCCTGACCTCTAGGGGTAGCTATCATAACAACAGACCTCTGGAGGAAACACTCCTGACCTCTAGGGGTAGCTATCATAACAACAGACCTCTAGGGTAGCTATCATAACAACAGACCTCTGGAGGAAACACTCCTGACCTCTAGGATAGCTATCATAACAACAGACCTCTGGAGGAAACACTCCTGACCTCTAGGGGTAGCTATCATAACAACAGTCCTCTAGGGTAGCTATCATAACAACAGACCTCTAGGGTAGCTATCATAACAACAGACCTCTAGGGTAGCTATCATAACAACAGACCTCTAGGGGTAGCTATCATAACAACAGACCTCTGGAGGAAACACTCCTGACCTCTAGGATAGCTATCATAACAACAGACCTCTGGAGGAAACACTCCTGACCTCTAGGGGTAGCTATCATAACAACAGACCTCTGAGGGAAACACTCCTGACCTCTAGGAGTAGCTATAATAACAACAGACCTCTGAGGGAAACACTCCTGACCTCTAGGAGTAGCTATAATAACAACAGACCTCTGGAGGAAACACTCCTGACCTCTAGGGTAGCTATCATAACAACAGACCTCTGGATGAAACACTCCTGACCTCTAGGGGTAGCTATCATAACAACAGACCTCTAGGGGTAGCTATCATAACAACAGACCTCTGGAGGAAACACTCCTGACCTTTAGGGGTAGCTATCATAACAACAGACCTCTGGATGAAACACTCCTGACCTCTAGGGTAGCTATCATAACAACAGACCTCTAGGATAGCTATCATAACAACAGACCTCTAGGATAGCTATCATAACAACAGACCTCTGGAGGAAACACTCCTGACCTCTAGGGGTAGCTATCATAACAACAGACCTCTGGAGGAAACACTCCTGACCTCTAGGGGTAGCTATCATAACAACAGACCTCTGGAGGAAACACTCCTGACCTCTAGGGGTAGCTATCATAACAACAGACCTCTGGAGGAAACACTCCTGACCTTTAGGGGTAGCTATCATAACAACAGACCTCTGGAGGAAACACTCCTGACCTCTAGGGTACCTATCATAACAACAGACCTCTGGAGGAAACACTCCTGACCTCTAGGGTAGCTATCATAACAACAGTCCTCTGAGGGAAACACTCCTGACCTTTGGGGGTAGCTATCATAACAACAGACTTCTGGAGGAAACACTCCTGACCTCTAGGGTAGCTATCATAACAACAGACCTCTAGGATAGCTATCATAACAACAGACCTCTAGGATAGCTATCATAACAACAGACCTCTAGGGTAGCTATCATAACAACAGACTTCTGGAGGAAACACTCCTGACCTCTAGGATAGCTATCATAACAACAGACCTCTGGAGGAAACACACCTGACCTCTAGGGTAGCTATCATAACAACAGACCTCTAGGATAGCTATCATAACAACAGACCTCTGGAGGAAACACTCCTGACCTTTAGGGGTAGCTATCATAACAACAGACCTCTGGAGGAAACACTCCTGACCTTTAGGGGTAGCTATCATAACAACAGACCTCTGGAGGAAACACTCCTGACCTCTAGGATAGCTATCATAACAACAGACCTCTGGAGGAAACACACCTGACCTCTAGGGTAGCTATCATAACAACAGACCTCTAGGGTAGCTATCATAACAACAGTCCTCTAGGGTAGCTATCATAACAACAGACCTCTGGAGGAAACACTCCTGACCTCTAGGATAGCTATCATAACAACAGACCTCTGGAGGAAACACTCCTGACCTTTAGGGGTAGCTATCATAACAACAGACCTCTGGATGAAACACTCCTGACCTCTAGGGTAGCTATCATAACAACAGACCTCTGGAGGAAACACTCCTGACCTCTAGGGTAGCTATCATAACAACAGACCTCTGGATGAAACACTCCTGACCTCTAGGGTAGCTATCATAACAACAGACCTCTGGAGGAAACACTCCTGACCTCTAGGGGTAGCTATCATAACAACAGTCCTCTAGGATAGCTATCATAACAACAGACCTCTGGAGGAAACACTCCTGACCTCTAGGGGTAGCTATCATAACAACAGTCCTCTAGGATAGCTATCATAACAACAGTCCTCTAGGGTAGCTATCATAACAACAGTCCTCTAGGGTAGCTATCATAACAACAGTCCTCTAGGGTAGCTATCATAACAACAGACCTCTGGAGGAAACACTCCTGACCTTTAGGGGTAGCTATCATAACAACAGACCTCTGGAGGAAACACTCCTGACCTTTAGGGGTAGCTATCATAACAACAGTCCTCTAGGATAGCTATCATAACAACAGTCCTCTAGGGTAGCTATCATAACAACAGTCCTCTAGGGTAGCTATCATAACAACAGTCCTCTAGGGTAGCTATCATAACAACAGACCTCTGGAGGAAACACTCCTGACCTTTAGGGGTAGCTATCATAACAACAGACCTCTGGAGGAAACACTCCTGACCTTTAGGGGTAGCTATCATAACAACAGTCCTCTAGGGTAGCTATCATAACAACAGTCCTCTAGGGTAGCTATCATAACAACAGACCTCTGGAGGAAACACTCCTGACCTTTAGGGGTAGCTATCATAACAACAGACCTCTGGAGGAAACACTCCTGACCTTTAGGGGTAGCTATCATAACAACAGACCTCTGGAGGAAACACTCCTGACCTCTAGGGTAGCTATCATAACAACAGACCTCTAGGGTAGCTATCATAACAACAGTCCTCTAGGATAGCTATCATAACAACAGACCTCTGGAGGAAACACACCTGACCTCTAGGGTAGCTATCATAACAACAGACCTCTAGGGTAGCTATCATAACAACAGTCCTCTAGGATAGCTATCATAACAACAGACCTCTGGAGGAAACACTCCTGACCTCTAGGGTAGCTATCATAACAACAGACCTCTGGAGGAAACACTCCTGACCTCTAGGGTAGCTATCATAACAACAGACCTCTGGAGGAAACACTCCTGACCTTTAGGGTAGCTATCATAACAACAGTCCTCTAGGATAGCTATCATAACAACAGACCTCTAGGATAGCTATCATAACAACAGACCTCTGGAGGAAACACTCCTGACCTTTAGGGTAGCTATCATAACAACAGTCCTCTAGGATAGCTATCATAACAACAGACCTCTAGGATAGCTATCATAACAACAGACCTCTGGAGGAAACACTCCTGACCTCTAGGGTACCTATCATTACAACAGACCTCTGGAGGAAACACTCCTGACCTCTAGGGTAGCTATCATAACAACAGACCTCTAGGGTAGCTATCATAACAACAGACCTCTAGGGTAGCTATCATAACAACAGACCTCTGGAGGAAACACTCCTGACCTCTAGGGTAGCTATCATAACAACAGACCTCTGGAGGAAACACTCCTGACCTCTAGGGTACCTATCATAACAACAGACCTCTGGAGGAAACACTCCTGACCTCTAGGATAGCTATCATAACAACAGACCTCTGGAGGAAACACTCCTGACCTCTAGGATAGCTATCATAACAACAGACCTCTGGAGGAAACACTCCTGACCTTTGGGGGTAGCTACCATAACAACAGTCCTCTAGGATAGCTATCATAACAACAGACCTCTGGAGGAAACACTCCTGACCTCTAGGATAGCTACCATAACAACAGTCCTCTAGGATAGCTATCATAACAACAGACCTCTGGAGGAAACACTCCTGACCTCTAGGGTAGCTATCATAACAACAGACCTCTGGAGGAAACACTCCTGACCTCTAGGGTAGCTATCATAACAACAGACCTCTGGAGGAAACACTCCTGACCTCTAGGGTACCTATCATAACAACAGACCTCTGGAGGAAACACTCCTGACCTCTAGGGTAGCTATCATAACAACAGACCTCTGGAGGAAACACTCCTGACCTCTAGGGTAGCTATCATAACAACAGACCTCTGGAGGAAACACTCCTGACCTCTAGGGTAGCTATCATAACAACAGACCTCTGGAGGAAACACTCCTGACCTCTAGGGTACCTATCATTACAACAGACCTCTGGAGGAAACACTCCTGACCTCTAGGGTAGCTATCATAACAACAGACCTCTGGAGGAAACACTCCTGACCTCTAGGGTAGCTATCATAACAACAGACCTCTAGGGTAGCTATCATAACAACAGACCTCTGGAGGAAACACTCCTGACCTCTAGGGTAGCTATCATAACAACAGACCTCTGGAGGAAACACTCCTGACCTTTAGGGGTAGCTATCATAACAACAGATCTCTGGAGGAAACACTCCTGACCTCTAGGGTAGCTATCATAACAACAGACCTCTGGAGGAAACACTCCTGACCTCTAGGGTACCTATCATAACAACAGACCTCTGGAGGAAACACTCCTGACCTCTAGGATAGCTATCATAACAACAGACCTCTGGAGGAAACACTCCTGACCTCTAGGGTAGCTATCATAACAACAGACCTCTGGAGGAAACACTCCTGACCTCTAGGGTAGCTATCATAACAACAGACCTCTAGGATAGCTATCATAACAACAGACCTCTGGAGGAAACACTCCTGACCTCTAGGGTAGCTATCATAACAACAGACCTCTGAGGGAAACACTCCTGCCCTCTAGGGTAGCTATCATAACAACAGACCTCTGAGGGAAACACTCCTGACCTCTAGGGTAGCTATCATAACAACAGACCTCTGAGGGAAACACTCCTGCCCTCTAGGGTAGTAACCATTACAACAGACCTCTAGAGAGGAGAGACTGATCTTGATGTCTGGCACGGTCCGACCAGGGACAAATAGAGAAAGGCCTATAAAACCCTCGATAAGAACAGCTGACACAGAGTATGTGTCCCAAATGACACCCTATTCTCTACGGGCCCTGGTCAAAAGTAAATCAAATGGGCCGAATTCAACAGGTAATACAACAGGTAATACAACAGGTATTTCACCTTACAGTGAAATGCTTACTTATACAAGCCCCTAACCAACAACGCAGTTTAAAAAATATGAATAAGAAATAAAAGAAACAAGTAATTAAAGAGCAGCAGGAAAATAACAAAAGCGAGGCTATATAAAGGGTGGTACCGATACAGAGTCAATGTCCTCGGGCACCGGTTAGTTGAGGTAATGTAGGCAGAGTTATTAAAGTGACTATGAGTAGATAATAACAGAGAGTAGCAGCTGCGTAGAAGAGGGGGGAAGCTTGGCCTTCCACTGACACCGCCTGGTGTAGAGGTCCTGGATAGCAGGAAGCTTGGCCTTCCACTGACACCGCCTGGTGTAGAGGTCCTGGATAGCAGGAAGCTTGGCCTTCCACTGACACCGCCTGGTGTAGAGGTCCTGGATAGCAGGAAGCTTGGCCTTCCGCTGACACCGCCTGGTGTAGAGGTCCTGGATAGCAGGAAGCTTGGCCTTCCGCTGACACCGCCTGGTGTAGAGGTCCTGGATAGCAGGAAGCTTGGCCTTCCACTGACAACGCCTGGTGTAGAGGTCCTGGATAGCAGGAAGCTTGGCCTTCCACTGACACCGCCTGGTGTAGAGGTCCTGGATAGCAGGAAGCTTGGCCCCAGTGATGTACTGGGCTGTACACACTACCCTCTGTAGCGCCTAACAGTCAGATGCCGAGCAGTTGCCATACCAGGCAGTGATGCAACCAGTGCAACCAATGCTCTCGATGGTGCAGCTGTAGAACCTTTTGAGGATCTGAGGACCCCTGCCAAATCTTTTCAGTCTCCTGAGGGGGAATAGGTTTTGTCGTGCCCTCTTCACGACAGTCCTGGTGTGCTTGGACCATGTTAGTTTGTTGGTGATGTGGACACCAAGGAACTTGAAGCTCTCAACCTGCTCCACTGCAGCCCCGTTGATGAGAATGAGGGAGTGCTCAGTCCTCCTTTTCCTGTAGTCCACAATCATCTCTTATGTCTTGATCCCGCTGAGGGAGAGTTTGTTGTCCTGGCACCACACGGCTAGGTCTCTGACCTCCTCCCTATAGGTTGTCTCGTCGTTGTCAGTGATCAGGCCTACCACTCTTGTGTCCTCTGCAAACTTAATGATGGTGTTGGAGTCATGCCTGGCCATGCAGTCATGAGTGAACAGGGTGTACAGGAGGGTACTGAGCACGCACCCCTGAGGGGCCCCTGTGTTGAGAATCACTACATAGGAAATAGGGCCCTGGTCAAAAGTAATGCACTCCACAGGGAATAGGGTACCATTTCGAACACACACACAGACTATTTCAGCATTTAAAGAGGGAGTAAGAGCGTCAGACAGAAAGACAGAGAGAAGGAGAGAGGAGGAGAGAGGAGAGAGAGGAGGAGAGAGAAGGAGAGAGGGGGAGAGAGGAGGAGAGAGAAGGAGAGAGAAAGAGAGAGGAGAGAGAGGAGGAGGAGAGAGAAGGAGAGAGGAGGAGAGAGGAGGAGAGATGAGGGAGAAGGAGAGAGAGGAGGAGAGAGGAGGATAGAGAATGAGAGAGGAGGGAGAGAGGAGGGAGAGAGGAGAGAGAAGGAGAGATGAGGGAGAGAGGAGAAGAGAGGAGAGAGAAGGAGAGAGGAGGAGAGAGGAAGAGAGAGGAGGAGAGAGGAGCGTGAAGGAGAGCGGAGGAGAGAGGAGAAGAGAGGAGAGAGGAGAGAGAATGAGAGAGAAGGAGAGAGGGGGAGAGAGGAGGAGAGAGAAGGAGAGAGGAGGAGAGAGAGAGAGAAGAAGAGAGAAGGAGAGAGGAGAGAGAGATAAGGAGAGAGGAGAGAGGAGGAGAGAGAAGGAGAGAGGAGAGAGAAGGAGAGAGGATGAGAGAGAAGGAGAGAGGAGGAGAGAAGGAGAGAGGAGGAGAGAAGAGAGGTAGAGATGATGGAGAATGAATGAAACAAAGAGGAGGAGGAAGAGGAGATGAAGAGAACTGGATGAAGATATTGAGAGAGATTGAAAGAGATGACGTTTTAGAGGATTACAGTGACAGGACTGTCATGAGCCGAGGGCAGAGATGGTCGCTGGGGGCAACGTTGGATGCGAGGGGTGAATGCCGAATGCTGACCCTGGCCTTGCAAACTGACAGACAGACAGAGAGAGGAGCGAAGGAGAGAGGGAATGAAGAAAAGAGAGAGAGCTCCAGAGGGGATCAGTGAAGCGAGACGCTGTCACCACCAAGCCTGAGCCAGCATGGCCCTCCCTCCCCTCCTCCATCCGTCCCCTACTCCATCCATCCCTCCATCCAACCCTCCCTCCCCTCCTCTGTCCCCCCATCCATCCCTCCCTCCAGCACTACCCTCCTCCGTCCCTCCATCCAAATCTCCATCCCTCCGTCCCTCCAGCACTCCCCTGCCTCTACATCTCTGGCTTCATTCCTACCCTTATTACCCCCTCATTCCCTTAAACCCCTATACACACGCGCACACACACACACACACACACACACACACACACACACACACACACACACACACACACACAACCCTCCTGAGCTGTGGATTAGAAGCAGCATGTCAGAGGGAAGTCAATTAACAAAGAGTCCTTCCTGTTCCGTCACGCCCTTCAGTTTGATCACAAAGACAGACTTCTAATAGTACTGTTCCATGTTAAATATACCACTGTTCCATGTTAAATATAGTACTGTTCCATGTTAAATATAGTACTGTTCCATGTTAAATATAGTACTGTTCCATGTTAAATATAGTACTGTTCCATGTTAAATATAGGACTGTTCCATGTTAAATACAGTACTGTTCCATGTTAAATATAGTACTGTTCCATGTTAAATATAGTGCTGTTCCATATTAAATATAGTACTGTTCCATGTTAAATATAGTACTGTTCCATGTTAAATATAGTACTGTTCCATGTTAAATATACCACTGTTCCATGTTAAATATAGTACTGTTCCATGTTAAATATAGTACTGTTCCATGTTAAATATACCACTGTTCCATGTTAAATATAGTACTGTTCCATGTTAAATATAGTACTGTTCCATGTTAAATATAGTGCTGTTCCATGTTAAATATACCACTGTTCCATGTTAAATATAGTACTGTTCCATGTTAAATATAGTACTGTTCCATGTTAAATATAGGACTGTTCCATGTTAAATATACCACTGTTCCATGTTAAATATAGTACTGTTCCATGTTAAATATAGTACTGTTCCATATCAAATATAGTACTGTTCCATGTTAAATATAGTACTGTTCCATGTTAAATATAGTGCTGTTCCATGTTAAATATACCACTGTTCCATGTTAAATATAGCACTGTTCCATGTTAAATATAGTACTGTTCCATGTTAAATATAGTGCTGTTCCATGTTAAATATACCACTGTTCCATGTTAAATATAGTACTGTTCCATGTTAAATATAGTACTGTTCCATGTTAAATATAGTACTGTTCCATGTTAAATATAGTACTGTTCCATGTTAAATATAGTACTGTTCCATGTTAAATATAGTACTGTTCCATGTTAAATATAGTACTGTTCCATGTTAAATATAGTGCTGTTCCATGTTAAATATACCACTGTTCCATGTTAAATATAGTACTGTTCCATGTTAAATATAGTACTGTTCCATGTTAAATATAGTGCTGTTCCATGTTAAATATACCACTGTTCCATGATAAATATAGTACTGTTCCATGTTAAATATAGTACTGTTCCATGTTAAATATAGTACTGTTCCATGTTAAATATACCACTGTTCCATGTTAAATATAGTACTGTTCCATATTAAATATAGTACTGTTCCATGTTAAATATAGTACTGTTCCATGTTAAATATAGTACTGTTCAATGTTAAATATAGTACTGTTCCATGTTAAATATAGTACTGTTCCATGTTAAATATAGTACTGTTCCATGTTAAATATAGTACTGTTCCATGTTAAATATAGTACTGTTCCATGTTAAATATAGTACTGTTCCATATTAAATATAGTACTGTTCCATGTTAAATATAATACTGTTCCATGTTAAATATAATACTGTTCCATGTTAAATATAGTACTGTTCCATGTTAAATATAATACTGTTCCATGTTAAATATAGTACTGTTCCATATTAAATATAATACTGTTCCATGTTAAATATAGTACTGTTCCATATTAAATATAGTGCTGTTCCATGTTAAATATAGTACTGTTCCATGTTAAATATAGTACTGTTACATATTAAATATAGTACTGTTCCCTATTAAATATAGTGCTGTTCCATGTTAAATATAGTACTGTTCCATGTTAAATATAGTACTGTTCCATGTTAAATATAGTACTGTTCCATGTTAAATATAGGACTGTTCCATGTTAAATATAGTACTGGTCCATGTTAAATATAGGACGGTTCCATGTTAAATATAGTACTGTTCCATGTTAAATATAGTACTGTTCCATGTTAAATATAGTACTGTTCCATGTTAAATATAGTACTGTTCCATGTTAAATATAGTACTGTTCCATGTTAAATATAGTGCTGTTCCATGTTAAATATACCACTGTTCCATGTTAAATATAGTACTGTTCCATGTTAAATATAGTACTGTTCCATGTTAAATATAGTGCTGTTCCATGTTAAATATACCACTGTTCCATGTTAAATATAGTACTGTTCCATGTTAAATATAGTACTGTTCCATGTTAAATATAGTACTGTTCCATGTTAAATATAGTACTGTTCCATGTTAAATATAGTACTGTTCCATGTTAAATATAGTGCTGTTCCATGTTAAATATACCACCTTTCCATGTTAAATATAGTACTGTTCCATGTTAAATATAGTACTGTTCCATGTTAAATATAGTGCTGTTCCATGTTAAATATACCAATGTTCCATGATAAATATAGTACTGTTCCATGTTAAATATAGTACTGTTCCATGTTAAATATAGTACTGTTCCATGTTAAATATACCACTGTTCCATGTTAAATATAGTACTGTTCCATATTAAATATAGTACTGTTCCATGTTAAATATAGTACTGTTCCATGTTAAATATAGTACTGTTCCATGTTAAATATAGTACTGTTCCATGTTAAATATAGTACTGTTCCATGTTAAATATAGTACTGTTCCATGTTAAATATAGTACTGTTCCATGTTAAATATAGTACTGTTCCATGTTAAATATAGTACTGTTCCATATTAAATATAGTACTGTTCCATGTTAAATATAGTACTGTTCCATGTTAAATATAGTACTGTTCCATGTTAAATACAGTACTGTTCCATGTTAAATATAGTACTGTTCCATGTTAAATATAGTGCTGTTCCATGTTAAATATACCACTGTTCCATGTTAAATATAGTACTGTTCCATGTTAAATATAGTACTGTTCCATGTTAAATATAGTGCTGTTCCATGTTAAATATACCACTGTTCCATGATAAATATAGTACTGTTCCATGTTAAATATAGTACTGTTCCATGTTAAATATAGTACTGTTCCATGTTAAATATACCACTGGTCCATGTTAAATATAGTACTGTTCCATATTAAATATAGTACTGTTCCATGTTAAATATAGTACTGTTCCATGTTAAATATAGTACTGTTCCATGTTAAATATAGTACTGTTCCATGTTAAATATAGTACTGTTCCATGTTAAATATAGTACTGTTCCATGTTAAATATAGTACTGTTCCATGTTAAATATAGTACTGTTCCATGTTAAATATAGTACTGTTCCATGTTAAATATAGTGCTGTTCCATGTTAAATATACCACTGTTCCATGTTAAATATAGTACTGTTCCATGTTAAATATAGTACTGTTCCATGTTAAATATAGTGCTGTTCCATGTTAAATATACCACTGTTCCATGTTAAATATAGTACTGTTCCATGTTAAATATAGGACTGTTCCATGTTAAATATAGTACTGTTCCATGTTAAATATAGTACTGTTCCATGTTAAATACAGTACTGTTCCATGTTAAATATAGTACTGTTCCATGTTAAATATAGTGCTGTTCCATGTTAAATATACCACTGTTCCATGTTAAATATAGTACTGTTCCATGTTAAATATAGTACTGTTCCATGATAAATATAGTGCTGTTTCATGTTAAATATACCACTGTTCCATGATAAATATAGTACTGTTCCATGTTAAATATAGTACTGTTCCATGTTAAATATAGTACTGTTCCATGTTAAATATACCACTGTTCCATGTTAAATATAGTACTGTTCCATATTAAATATAGTACTGTTCCATGTTAAATATAGTACTGTTCCATGTTAAATATAGTACTGTTCCATGTTAAATATAGTACTGTTCCATGTTAAATATAGTACTGTTCCATGTTAAATATAGTACTGTTCCATGTTAAATATAGTATTGTTCCATATTAAATATAGTACTGTTCCATGTTAAATATAGTACTGTTCCATGTTAAATATAGTACTGTTCCATGTTAAATATAGTACTGTTCCATGTTACATATAGTACTGTTCCATGTTAAATATAGTACTGTTCCATGTTAAATATAGTACTGTTCCATATTAAATATAGTGCTGTTCCATGTTAAATATAGTACTGTTCCATGTTAAATATAGTACTGTTACATATTAAATATAGTACTGTTCCCTATTAAATATAGTGCTGTTCCATGTTAAATATAGTACTGTTCCATGTTAAATATAGTACTGTTTCATGTTAAATATAGTACTCTTCCATGTTAAATATAGTAATGTTCCATGTTAAATATAGTACTGTTCCATATTAAATATAGTGCTGTTCCATGTTAAATATAGTACTGTTCCATGTTAAATATAGTACTGTTTCATGTTAAATATAGTACTGTTCCATGTTAAATATAGTACTGTTCCATGTTAAATATAGTACTGTTCCATGTTAAATATAGTACTGTTCCATGTTAAATATAGTACTGTTCCATGTTAAATATAGTACTGTTCCATATTAAATATAGTACTGTTCCATGTTAAATATAGTACTGTTCCATGTTAAATATAATACTGTTCCATATTAAATGTAGTACCGTTCCATGTTAAATATAGGACTGTTCCATGTTAAATATAGTACTGTTCCATGTTAAATATAGTACTGTTCCATATTAAATATAGTGCTGTTCCATGTTAAATATAGTACTGTTCCATGTTAAATATAGTACTGTTACATATTAAATATAGTACTGTTCCATATTAAATATAGTGCTGTTCCATGTTAAATATAGTACTGTTCCATGTTAAATATAGTACTGTTTCATGTTAAATATAGTACTGTTCCATGTTAAATATAGTACTGTTCCATGTTAAATATAGTACTGTTCCATGTTAAATATAGTACTGTTCCATGTTACATATAGTACTGTTCCATGTTAAATATAGTACTGTTCCATGTTAAATATAGTACTGTTCCATATTAAATATAGTACTGTTCCATGTTAAATATAGTACTGTTCCATGTTAAATATAGTACTGTTCCATGTTAAATATAGTACTGTTCCATGTTACATATAGTACTGTTCCATGTTAAATATAGTACTGTTCCATGTTAAATATAGTACTGTTCCATATTAAATATAGTGCTGTTCCATGTTAAATATAGTACTGTTCCATGTTAAATATAGTACTGTTTCATGTTAAATATAGTACTGTTCCATGTTAAATATAGTCCTGTTCCATATTAAATATAGTACTGTTCCATGTTAAATATAGTACTGTTCCATGTTAAATATAGAACTGTTCCATGTTAAATATAGTACTGTTCCATATTAAATATAGTACTGTTCCATGTTAAATATAGTACTGTTCCATATTAAATATAGGACTGTTCCATATTAAATATAGTACTGTTCCATGTTAAATATAGTACTGTTCCATGTTAAATATAGTACTGTTCCATGTTAAATATAGTACTGTTTCATGTTAAATATAGTACTGTTCCATGTTAAATATAGTACTGTTCCATATTAAATATAGTACTGTTCCATGTTAAATATAGTACTGTTCCATGTTAAATATAGAACTGTTCCATGTTAAATATAGTACTGTTCCATATTAAATATAGTACTGTTCCATGTTAAATATAGTACTGTTCCATATTAAATATAGGACTGTTCCATATTAAATATAGTACTGTTCCATGTTAAATATAGTACTGTTCCATGTTAAATATAGTACTGTTCCATGTTAAATATAGTACTGTTCCATGTTAAATATAGTACTGTTCCTTATTAAATATAGTACTGTTCCATGTTAAATATAGTACTGTTCCATATTAAATATAGTACTGTTCCATGTTAAATATAGTACTGTTCCATGTTAAATATAGTACTGTTCCATGTTAAATATAGTACTGTTCCATGTTAAATATAGTACTGTTCCATGTTAAATATACCACTGTTCCATATTAAATATAGTACTGTTCCATGTTAAATATAGTACTGTTCCATGTTAAATATAGTACTGTTCCATATTAAATATAGTACTGTTCCATGTTAAATATAGTACTGTTCCATGTTAAATATAGTACTGTTCCATATTAAATATAGTACTGTTCCATGTTAAATATAGTACTGTTCCATATTAAATATAGTACTGTTCCATATTAAATATAGTACTGTTCCATGTTAAATATAGTACTGTTCCATATTAAATATAGTGCTGTTCCATGTTAAATATAGTACTGTTCCATGTTAAATATACCACTGTTCCATATTAAATATAGTACTGTTCCATGTTAAATATAGTACTGTTCCATGTTAAATATAGTACTGTTCCATGTTAAATATAGTACTGTTCCATATTAAATATAGTACTGTTCCATGTTAAATATAGTACTGTTCCATGTTAAATATAGTACTGTTCCATGTTAAATATAGTACTGTTCCATGTTAAATATAGTACTGTTCCATGTTAAATATAGTACTGTTCCATGTTAAATATAGTACTGTTCCATGTTAAATATAGTACTGTTCCATGTTAAATATAGTACTGTTCCATGTTAAATATAGTGCTGTTCCATGTTAAATATACCACTGTTCCATGTTAAATATAGTACTGTTCCATGTTAAATATAGTACTGTTCCATGTTAAATATAGTGCTGTTCCATGTTAAATATACCACTGTTCCATGTTAAATATAGTACTGTTCCATGTTAAATATAGGACTGTTCCATGTTAAATATAGTACTGTTCCATGTTAAATATAGTACTGTTCCATGTTAAATATAGTACTGTTCCATGTTAAATATAGTACTGTTCCATGTTAAATATAGTGCTGTTCCATGTTAAATATACCACTGTTCCATGTTAAATATAGTACTGTTCCATGATAAATATAGTGCTGTTTCATGTTAAATATACCACTGTTCCATGATATATATAGTACTGTTCCATGTTAAATATAGTACTGTTCCATGTTAAATATAGTACTGTTCCATGTTAAATATACCACTGTTCCATGTTAAATATAGTACTGTTCCATATTAAATATAGTACTGTTCCATGTTAAATATAGTACTGTTCCATGTTAAATATAGTACTGTTCCATGTTAAATATAGTACTGTTCCATGTTAAATATAGTACTGTTCCATGTTAAATATAGTACTGTTCCATGTTAAATATAGTACTGTTCCATATTAAATATAGTACTGTTCCATGTTAAATATAGTACTGTTCCATGTTAAATATAGTACTGTTCCATGTTAAATATAGTACTGTTCCATGTTACATATAGTACTGTTCCATGTTAAATATAGTACTGTTCCATGTTAAATATAGTACTGTTCCATATTAAATATAGTGCTGTTCCATGTTAAATATAGTACTGTTCCATGTTAAATATAGTACTGTTACATATTAAATATAGTACTGTTCCCTATTAAATATAGTGCTGTTCCATGTTAAATATAGTACTGTTCCATGTTAAATATAGTACTGTTTCATGTTAAATATAGTACTCTTCCATGTTAAATATAGTAATGTTCCATGTTAAATATAGTACTGTTCCATATTAAATATAGTGCTGTTCCATGTTAAATATAGTACTGTTCCATGTTAAATATAGTACTGTTTCATGTTAAATATAGTACTGTTCCATGTTAAATATAGTACTGTTCCATGTTAAATATAGTACTGTTCCATGTTAAATATAGTACTGTTCCATGTTAAATATAGTACTGTTCCATGTTAAATATAGTACTGTTCCATGTTAAATATAGTACTGTTCCATATTAAATATAGTACTGTTCCATGTTAAATATAGTACTGTTCCATGTTAAATATAATACTGTTCCATATTAAATGTAGTACCGTTCCATGTTAAATATAGGACTGTTCCATGTTAAATATAGTACTGTTCCATGTTAAATATAGTACTGTTCCATATTAAATATAGTGCTGTTCCATGTTAAATATAGTACTGTTCCATGTTAAATATAGTACTGTTACATATTAAATATAGTACTGTTCCATATTAAATATAGTGCTGTTCCATGTTAAATATAGTACTGTTCCATGTTAAATATAGTACTGTTTCATGTTAAATATAGTACTGTTCCATGTTAAATATAGTACTGTTCCATGTTAAATATAGTACTGTTCCATGTTAAATATAGTACTGTTCCATGTTACATATAGTACTGTTCCATGTTAAATATAGTACTGTTCCATGTTAAATATAGTACTGTTCCATATTAAATATAGTACTGTTCCATGTTAAATATAGTACTGTTCCATGTTAAATATAGTACTGTTCCATGTTAAATATAGTACTGTTCCATGTTAAATATAGTCCTGTTCCATGTTAAATATAGTACTGTTCCATGTTAAATATAGTACTGTTCCATGTTAAATATAGAACTGTTCCATGTTAAATATAGTACTGTTCCATATTAAATATAGTACTGTTCCATGTTAAATATAGTACTGTTCCATATTAAATATAGGACTGTTCCATATTAAATATAGTACTGTTCCATGTTAAATATAGTACTGTTCCATGTTAAATATAGTACTGTTCCATGTTAAATATAGTACTGTTTCATGTTAAATATAGTACTGTTCCATGTTAAATATAGTACTGTTCCATATTAAATATAGTACTGTTCCATGTTAAATATAGTACTGTTCCATGTTAAATATAGAACTGTTCCATGTTAAATATAGTACTGTTCCATATTAAATATAGTACTGTTCCATGTTAAATATAGTACTGTTCCATGTTAAATATAGTACTGTTCCATGTTAAATATAGTACTGTTCCATGTTAAATATAGTACTGTTCCATGTTAAATATAGTACTGTTCCATGTTACATATAGTACTGTTCCATGTTAAATATAGAACTGTTCCATGTTAAATATAGTACTGTTCCATATTAAATATAGTACTGTTCCATGTTAAATATAGTACTGTTCCATGTTAAATATAGTACTGTTCCATGTTAAATATAGTACTGTTCCATGTTAAATATAGTACTGTTCCATGTTAAATATAGTACTGTTCCATGTTAAATATAGTACTGTTCCTTATTAAATATAGTACTGTTCCATGTTAAATATAGTACTGTTCCATATTAAATATAGTACTGTTCCATGTTAAATATAGTACTGTTCCATGTTAAATATAGTACTGTTCCATGTTAAATATAGTACTGTTCCATATTAAATATAGTACTGTTCCATGTTAAATATACCACTGTTCCATATTAAATATAGTACTGTTCCATGTTAAATATAGTACTGTTCCATGTTAAATATAGTACTGTTCCATATTAAATATAGTACTGTTCCATGTTAAATATAGTACTGTTCCATGTTAAATATAGTACTGTTCCATATTAAATATAGTACTGTTCCATGTTAAATATAGTACTGTTCCATATTAAATATAGTACTGTTCCATATTAAATATAGTACTGTTCCATGTTAAATATAGTACTGTTCCATATTAAATATAGTACTGTTCCATGTTAAATATAGTACTGTTCCATGTTAAATATAGTACTGTTCCATATTAAATATACCACTGTTCCATATTAAATATAGTACTGTTCCATGTTAAATATAGTACTGTTCCATGTTAAATATAGTACTGTTCCATGTTAAATATAGTACTGTTCCATATTAAATATACCACTGTTCCATATTAAATATAGTACTGTTCCATGTTAAATATAGTTCTGTTCCATATTAAATATAGTACTGTTCCATGTTAAATATAGTACTGTTCCATGTTAAATATAGTACTGTTCCATATTAAATATAGTACTGTTCCATATTAAATATAGTACTGTTCCATATTAAATATAGTACTGTTCCATATTAAATATAGTACTGTTCCATATTAAATATAATACTGTTCCATGTTAAATATAGTACTGTTCCATATTAAATATAGTACTGTTCCATATTAAATATAGTACTGTTCCATGTTAAATATAGTACTGTTCCATATTAAATATAGAACTGTTCCATATTAAATATAGTACTGTTCCATGTTAAATATAGTACTGTTCCATATTAAATATAGTGCTGTTCCATATTAAATGTAGTACTGTTCCATGTTAAATATAGTACTGTTCCATATTAAATATAGTACTGTTCCATATTAAATATAGTACTGTTCCATATTAAATATAGTACTGTTACATATTAAATATAGTACTGTTCCATGTTAAATATAGTACTGTTCCATTTTAAATATAGTACTGTTCCATGTTAAATATAGTACTGTTCCATGTTAAATATAGTACTGTTCCATATTAAATATAGTACTGTTCCATGTTAAATATAGTACTGTTCCATGTTAAATATAGTACTGTTCCATGTTAAATATAGTACTGTTCCATATTAAATATAGTACTGTTCCATGTTAAATATAGTACTGTTCCATATTCAATATAGTACTGTTCCATATAAAATATAGTACTGTTCCATGTTAAATATAGTACTGTTCCATATTAAATATAGTACTGTTCCATATTAAAATAGTACTGTTCCATATTAAATATAGTACTGTTCCATATTAAATATAGTACTGTTCCATATTAAATATAGTACTGTTCCATATTAAATATAGTACTGTTCCATATTAAATATAGTACTGTTCCATATTAAATATAGTACTGTTCCATATTAAATATAGTACTGTTCCATATTAAATATAGTACTGTTCCATATTAAAGACAGACTTCTGATCTGAGTAAAGATGGGAATAACATGGCAGTGTCAACACACAGGAACTACTGTAAGACAGTGACGTCCATTGATCATTTGGACTCCTGGGAGTCTTGCGTTATCCTTCTAAGTAAGTGTAACTATGTAGAACGACTCTCGTTGCTTTGTAGACACCGATTTCACTCCGGCTGAGACGCGTTCGCAAAACAACTAATATATTATCAATCTTCTGATGAGACTGTAATAATATGACACAGCAGTGAGACTCATTATCTAAATGATGTCAGTTTATTGTCATTTCTACCAGTAATAATGGGGGACGACGGTGGCCATTATATATATCACTCTACTGTAGATTCATTAGTGAGAGAGACTGTACTTTATAGAAACAGGAAGAGAGAGAGAGAGGGAGGGAGGGAGGGAGGGAGGGAGCGAGGGAGGGAGGGAGCGAGGGAGGGAGGGAGGGGACGGATTGGTAAAGAAAGAAGTGTATTCCGCTTGATATTCCTCACCGTCAACACATTGAAATACAACAGCTGTAATTAGCTCGGCTTGTTGGATCACCTCCACATGATTCGGGAGCCTGCAAACCTCTGTCAATTTACAATTGAAAAAAACAACGGGGGGAGAGGAAGAGGGGAGGTGGAATACGAGAGGAGGAACAGGAGATGATGGCTGAAAGACAAAGGAAGAGGGGAGGTGGAATACGAGAGGAGGAACAGGAGATGAAGGCTGAAAGACAAAGGAAGAGGGGAGGTGGAATACGAGAGGAGGAACAGGAGATGAAGGCTGAAAGACAAAGGAAGAGGGGAGGTGGAATACGAGAGGAGGAACAGGAGATGAAGGCTGAAAGACAAAGGAAGAGGGGAGGTGGAATACGAGAGGAGGAACAGGAGATGAAGGCTGAAAGACAAAGGAAGAGGGGAGGTGGAATACGAGAGGAGGAACAGGAGATGAAGGCTGAAAGACAAAGCAAGAGGGGAGGTGGAATACGAGAGGAGGAACAGGAGATGAAGGCTGAAAGACAAAGGAAGAGGGGAGGTGGAATACGAGAGGAGGAACAGGAGATGAAGGCTGAAAGACAAAGGAAGAGGGGAGGTGGAATACGAGAGGAGGAACAGGAGATGAAGGCTGAAAGACAAAGGAAGAGGGGAGGTGGAATACGAGAGGAGGAACAGGAGATGAAGGCTGAAAGACAAAGGAAGAGGGGAGGTGGAATACGAGAGGAGGAACAGGAGATGAAGGCTGAAAGACAAAGGAAGAGGGGAGGTGGAATACGAGAGGAGGAACAGGAGATGAAGGCTGAAAGACAAAGCAAGAGGGGAGGTGGAATACGAGAGGAGGAACAGGAGATGAAGGCTGAAAGACAAATGAAGAGGTGGGAAGAAAGAGACTGGGGGAACGTGAGTTACATTAATTAATATCAGAGAAATGGAGTCGGACGAGAGCCAACGGAGAGATGTCAAAGATCATTAGAATAAATGTATAAGCCAACGGACAGAAATAGAGCAGGATATAGGTCTGGATACAGGCCTGGATATCAGGATATAGGACTGAAGACAGGCCTGGATATAGAGCAGGATACAGGTCTGAAGACAGGCCTGGATATAGAGCAGGATACAGGTCTGAAAACAGGCCTGGATATAGAGCAGGATATAGGACTGAAGACAGACCTGGATATAGAGCAGGATATAGGACTGAAGACAGGCCTGGATATAGAGCAGGATACAGGTCTGAAGACAGGCCTGGATATAGAGCAGGATATAGGACTGAAGACAGGCCTGGATATAGAGCAGGATACAGGTCTGAAGACTGGCCTGGATATAGAGCAGGATATAGGACTGAAGACAGGCCTGGATATAGAGCAGGATATAGGACTGAAGACAGGCCTGGATATAGAGCAGGATATAGGACTGAAGACAGGCCTGGATATAGAGCAGGATATAGGACTGAAGACAGGCCTGGATATAGAGCAGGATATAGGACTGAAGACAGGCCTGGATATAGAGCAGGATACAGGTCTGAAGACAGGCCTGGATATAGAGCAGGATATAGGACTGAAGACATTTACATTTACATTTAAGTCATTTAGCAGACGCTCTTATCCAGGCCTGGATATAGAGCAGGATATAGGACTGAAGACAGGCCTGGATATAGAGCAGGATAAAGGACTGAAGACAGGCCTGGATATAGAGCAGGATATAGGACTGAAGACAGGCCTGGATATAGAGCAGGATAAAGGACTGAAGACAGGCCTGGATATAGAGCAGGATACAGGTCTGAAGACAGGCCTGGATATAGAGCAGGATATAGGACTGAAGACAGGCCTGGATATAGAGCAGGATATAGGACTGAAGACAGGCCTGGATATAGAGCAGGATATAGGTCTGAAGACAGGCCTGGATATAGAGCAGGATACAGGTCTGAAGACAGGCCTGGATATAGAGCAGGATATAGGTCTGAAGACAGGCCTGGATATAGAGCAGGATATAGGTCTGAAGACAGGCCTGGACATAGAGCAGGATATAGGTCTGAAGACAGGCCTGGATATAGAGCAGGATATAGGACTGAAGACAGGCCTGGATATAGAGCAGGATATAGGACTGAAGACAGGCCTGGATATAGAGCAGGATATAGGACTGAAGACAGGCCTGGATATAGAGCAGGATACAGGTCTGAAGACAGGCCTGGATATAGAGCAGGATATAGGACTGAAGACAGGCCTGGATATAGAGCAGGATACAGGTCTGAATACAGGCCTGGATATAGAGCAGGATAAAGGACTGAAGACAGGCCTGGATATAGAGCAGGATAAAGGACTGAAGACAGGCCTGGATATAGAGCAGGATAAAGGACTGAAGACAGGCCTGGATATAGGACTGAAGACAGGCCTGGATATAGAGCAGGATATAGGTCTGAAGACAGGCCTGGATATAGAGCAGGATATAGGTCTGAAGACAGGCCTGGATATAGAGCAGGATAAAGGACTGAATACAGGCCTGGATATAGAGCAGGATAAAGGACTGAATACAGGCCTGGACATAGAGCAGGATATAGGACTGAAGACAGGCCTGGATATAGAGCAGGATATAGGACTGAAGACAGGCCTGGATATAGAGCAGGATATAGGACTGAAGACAGGCCTGGATATAGAGCAGGATATAGGACTGAAGAAAGGCCTGGATATAGAGCAGGATATAGGACTGAAGACAGGCCTGGATATAGAGCAGGATATAGGACTGAAGACAGGCCTGGATATAGAGCAGGATACAGGTCTGAAGACAGGCCTGGATATCAGGATATAGGACTGAAGACAGGCCTGGATATAGAGCAGGATATAGGACTGAAGACAGGCCTGGATATAGAGCAGGATATAGGACTGAAGACAGGCCTGGATATAGAGCAGGATATAGGACTGAAGACAGGCCTGGATATAGAGCAGGATATAGGACTGAAAACAGGCCTGGATATAGAGCAGGATATAGGACTGAAGACAGGCCTGGATATAGAGCAGGATATAGGACTGAAGACAGGCCTGGATATAGAGCAGGATATAGGACTGAATACAGGCCTGGATATAGAGCAGGATATAGGACTGAAGAAAGGCCTGGACATAGAGCAGGATATAGGACTGAAAACAGGCCTGGATATAGAGCAGGATATAGGTCTGAAAACAGGCCTGGATATAGAGCAGGATACAGGACTGAAAACAGGCCTGGATATAGAGCAGGATATAGGACTGAAAACAGGCCTGGATATAGAGCAGGATATAGGACTGAAGACAGGCCTGGACATAGAGCAGGATATAGGACTGAAGAAAGGCCTGGACATAGAGCAGGATATAGGACTGAAGACAGGCCTGGATATAGAGCAGGATATAGGACTGAAAACAGGCCTGGATATAGAGCAGGATATAGGACTGAAAACAGGCCTGGATATAGAGCAGGATATAGGACTGAAGACAGGCCTGGATATAGAGCAGGATATAGGACTGAAGACAGGCCTGGATATAGAGCAGGATATAGGACTGAAGACAGGCCTGGATATAGAGCAGGATATAGGTCTGAAGACAGGCCTGGATATAGAGCAGGATATAGGACTGAAGACAGGCCTGGATATAGAACAGGATATAGGACTGAAAACAGGCCTGGATATAGAGCAGGATATAGGACTGAAAACAGGCCTGGATATAGAGCAGGATATAGGTCTGGATATCTGGATTTACACTGCCGTTTAAACGTTTTAGAACACTTACTCATTCAAGGGTTTTTCCTTATTTATCCTATTTCCTACATTGTAGATTAATAGTGAAGACATCAAAACTATGAAATGACACACATGGAATCATGTAGTAACCAAAAAAGTTATATTTGAGATTCTTTAAAACAGTCACCCTTTGCCTTGATGACAGCTTTGCACACTCTTGGCATTCTCTCAACCAGCTTCGTGAGGAAGTCACCTAGAATGCATTTCAATTAACAGGTGCCTTCTTAAAAGTTCATTTGTGAAATGTCTTTCCTTCTTAATGAGTTTGAGCCAATCAGTTGTGTTGTGACAAGGTAGGGGTGGTATACAGAAGATAGCCATATTTGGTAACAGACCAAGTCCATATTGTGACGACCCTCCCACTCTGTCTGCCGTATTCTGTCGCTTTGCTCTCGTTTTCCTTATTAGGATGTCGGTGGGCGGAGCCGGGAGGGTCGCTGACATGGGACACACCTGGGTCTGGGTGTGTCCCAGGATAAATACACCTCTTCACCAGTCATGGAGGAGACTCTCTCCATACAGACACACCTGGGTCTGGGTCTGTCCCAGGATAAATACACCTCTTCTCCAGTCATGGAGGAGACTCTCTCCATGTAGACACACCTGGGTCTGGGTCTGTCCCAGGATAAATACACCTCTTCCCCTTTCATGGAGGAGACTCTCTCCATACAGACACACCTGGGTCTGGGTCTGTCCCAGGATAAATACACCTCTTCTCCAGTCGTGGAGGAGACTCTCTCCATACAGACACACCTGGGTCTGGGTCTGTCCCAGGATAAATACACCTCTTCACCAGTCATGGAGGAGACTCTCTCCATACAGACACACCTGGGTCTGGGTCTGTCCCAGGATAAATACACCTCTTCTCCAGTCATGGAGGAGACTCTCCATACAGACACACCTGGGTCTGGGTCTGTCCCAGGATAAATACACCTCTTCACCAGTCATGGAGGAGACTCTCTCCATACAGACACACCTGGGTCTGGGTCTGTCCCAGGATAAATACACCTCTTCTCCAGTCATGGAGGAGACTCTCCATACAGACACACCTGGGTCTGGGTCTGTCCCAGGATAAATACACCTCTTCCCCTTTCATGGAGGAGACTCTCTCCATACAGACACACCTGGGTCTGGGTCTGTCCCAGGATAAATACACCTCTTCTCCAGTCATGGAGGAGACTCTCTCCATACAGACACACCTGGGTCCGGGTCTGTCCCAGGATAAATACACCTCTTCACCAGTCATGGAGGAGACTCTCTCCATACAGACACACCTGGGTCTGGGTCTGTCCCAGGGGAGACTCTCTCCATACAGACACACCTGGGTCTGGGTCTGTCCCAGGATAAATACACCTCCTCTCCAGTCATGGAGGAGACTCTCTCCATACAGACACCTTTATAGATTTTGTTGTAGTATTTTTGTGGTCCTTTGTTTGTTTGCTTTGGCACCTTTCAACACTCCGTATTATCAAATGTACGCATGAAAACACTCCCTTCCACGACTGACTACTGACTACACACAACATTGTTAATTGTATTTAGTTGACTTTATTTAATAACTAGATTTTGTTATTCCTTGTCTCCATGTTGTCTCCCTTTTGTTACGGACTTCGAGCCGGTTCGTGACAATATTATTGCAAGAACAGGTCAAATAAGCAAAGAGAAAAAACAGTCCATCATTACTTTATTAAGACATGAAGGTCAGTCAATACGGAACATTTCAAGAACTTTGAAAGTTTCTTCAAGTGCAGTCGCAAAAACCATCAAGCTCTATGATCAAACTGGCTCTCATGAGGACCGCCACAGGAAAGGAAGACTCAGAGTTACCTCTGCTGCAGAGGATTAGTTCATTAGAGTTACCAGCATCAGAAATTGCAGCCCAAATAAATGCTTCACAGAGTTCAAATAACAGACACATCTCAACATAAACTGTTCAGAGGAGACAGTGTGAATCAGGCCTTCATGGTCAAATTACTGTAAAGAAACCACTACTAAAGGACCCCAATAAGAAGAAGACTCACTTGGGCCAAGAAACATGAGCAATGGACATTAGACTGGTGGAAATCTGGAGTCCAAATTGGAGATTTTTGGTTCCAACCGCCGTGTCTTTGTCAGACGCGCATGGGTGGACGGATGATCTCTGCATGTGTATTTCCCCCCCGTGAAGCATGGAGGAGGAGGTGTAATGGTGTGGGGGTACTTTGCTGGTGACACTGTCTAAGATTTATTTAGAATTCAAGGCACACTTAAGCAGCATGGCTACTACAGCATTCTGCAGTGATACGCCATCCTATCTGGTTTGGGCTTAGTGGGACTATCATTTGTTTTTCAACAGGACAATGATCCAGAACATTTTGAAGGCCAGATCATCTGATGCAGCACTCCATCACTCTCCTTCTTGGTAAAATAGCCCTTACACAGCCTGGAGGTGTTTTGGGTCATTGTTCTGTTGAAAAACTGTGCTGTGGTAGCCATGCTGATTAAGTGTGCCTTGAATTCTAAAAAAATCATAGACAGTGTCACCAGCAAAGCAACCCCACACCATAACACCTCCTCCTCCATGCTTCACGGTGGGAAATACACATGTGGAGATCCTCCGTTCACCCACACAGCGTCTCACAAAGACACGGCGGTTGGAACCAAAAATCTCCAATTTGTACTAGACCAAAGAGCACATTTCCATCGGTCTAAATTCCATTGCTCGTGTTTCTTGGCCCAAGCAAGTTTCTTCTTCTTATTAGTGTCCTTTATTAGTGGTTTCTTTGCAGCAATTCGACCATGAAGGTCTGATTCACACAGTCTCCTCTGAACAGTTGACGTTGAGATGTGTCAGTTACTTGAACTCTGTGAAGCATTTATTTGGGCTTCAATTTCTGAGGCTGGTAACTCCAATGAACTTATCCTCTGCAGCAGAGGTAAAGTATAGGGCTGAACACTGGATACATGGCTAGATACAGGGCTGGATACAGGGCTGGATATAGGGCAGGATACAGGGCAGGATGTCTGGATATAGGGCTGGATATCTGGATATAGGGCTGGATATAGGGCAGGATATCTGGATATAGGGCTGGATATAGGGCTGGATATAGGGCTGGATATAGGGCTGGATATAGGGCAGGATATCTGGATATAGGGCTGGATATAGGGCTGGATATAGGGCTGGATATAGGGCATGATATCTGGATATAGGGCTGGATATAGGGCTGGATATAGGGCTGGATATAGGGCAGGATATCTGGATATAGGGCTGGATATAGGGCTGGATATAGGGCTGGATACAAGGCTGGATATAGGGCTGGATATAGGGCTGGATATAGGGCTGGATACAGGGCTGGATACAGGGCTGGATACAGGGCTGGATATAGGGCTGGATACAGGGCTGGATATAGGGCTGGATACAGGGCTGGATATAGGGCTGGATACAGGGCTGGATATAGGGCTGGATATAGGGCTGGATATAGGGCTGGATACAGGGCTGGATACAGGGCTGGATACAGGGCTGGATATAGGGCTGGATACAGGGCTGGATACAGGGCTAGATACAGGGCTGGATACAGGGCTGGATATAGGGCTGGATACAGGGCTGGATACAGGGCTAGATACAGGGCTGGATATAGTGGTTAACTGATGTGTTTAACTGAGGCCTAGATAAAGTGGTTGATTGATATAGGGCTGGGTATAGGGCTGGATACAGGGCTGGATATAGGGCTGGATACAGGGCTGGATACAGGGCTAGATACAGGGCTGGATATAGTGGTTAACTGATGTGTTTAACTGAGGCCTAGATAAAGTGGTTGATTGATATAGGGCTGGGTATAGGGGTCAACTATTGATACCAACTGTAAGCTTAATAAAATCATGTAAGATCAAGTCCACCCTATCAGGAGCAGAAACATGAACAGGTTCACGGCTGTAATGGTTACCATGACGATCATTGGGTTTCTGTGTTCTGTTCTGATACTGTACTCCTTGAGAAAGAGATCTTCTGACCCCAGTGTTAGTTCCTGGTTCAGTAAAGGCCTTGAAAAGCCTACTGAACTGTACATCTGCGTGCTGTGAATTAATATTTCGTGTTAAAGCACAAGTACTCAGACAGACTCGCTCTTCTGATATCTTGCCTCAGTCCTGAAACGCGCCTGGAAAAGACTGCGTGACGTAATCTAGGCCTGCTCTAATTAACCATGACACAACTGATATCTAATACTCAACCTACTGCTAATAGATTTAAGAAGCTGAAATGAAAAGGCAGAGTCATTAGAGCGGTCGTCGGTCCAGACGATCTACACTCTTTTCAGAAATGTCCAACTGTCAAATATGGAGTAAAAATCGCCTATGAAAGAAAGAGGTCTGATGGGTGAGCTGCTTTTTCCAGCTGACACAAGAGGGTGAGGATTTGGATCACTGCTTTAAAGCAGCCCTCCGAAAGCCTTTCTGTCCATCTCATCTATCAACCCCGTCCTCCACCGCTTGTAGAATGCTCTCCAGAGACGTGACCTTTGACCCTGTGAGCCGAGGTCAGACA
Source organism: Oncorhynchus masou masou (assembly GCF_036934945.1). Lineage (NCBI taxonomy): Eukaryota > Metazoa > Chordata > Actinopteri > Salmoniformes > Salmonidae > Oncorhynchus > Oncorhynchus masou. The sequence goes on along the minus strand of NC_088238.1, from coordinate 3,680,382 downwards.
CCCAGCTACTGTTCAGGACAGTCAGAGGATGCATTCCAAATGCTACCACAATCCCTACATAGTGCACTACTTTTTCTGTGGGCCCTGGTCAAAAGTGATTCACAGGAAATAGAGTGCCTGTGGGCCCTGGTCCTCTCATGACTTCCTCCTCCTATACTTCCTCACAGACAGAGTAGACAGCCTGGTCCTCTCATGACCTCTTCCTCCTATACTTCCTCACAGACAGAGTAGACAGCCTGGTCCTCTCATGACTTCCGCCTCCTATACTTCCTCACAGACAGAGTAGACAGCCTGGTCCTCTCATGACTTCCTCCTCCTATACTTCCTCACAGACAGAGTAGACAGCCTGGTCCTCTCATGACCTCCTCCTCCTATACTTCCTCACAGACAGAGTAGACAGCCTGGTCCTCTCATGACTTCCTCCTCCTATACTTCCTCACAGACAGAGTAGACAGCCTGGTCCTCTCATGACCTCCTCCTCCTATACTTCCTCACAGACAGAGTAGACAGCCTGGTCCTCTCATGACCTCCTCCTCCTATACTTCCTCACAGACAGAGTAGACAGCCTGGTCCTCTCATGACTTCCTCGTCCTATACTTCCTCACAGACAGAGTAGACAGCCTGGTCCTCTCATGACCTCCTCCTCCTATACTTCCTCACAGACAGAGTAGACAGCCTGGTCCTCTCATGACCTCCTCCTCCTATACTTCCTCACAGACAGAGTAGACAGCCTGGTCCTCTCATGACCTCCTCCTCCTATACTTCCTCACAGACAGAGTAGACAGCCTGGTCCTCTCATGACTTCCTCCTCCCATACTTCCTCACAGACAGAGTAGACAGCCTGGTCCTCTCATGACCTCCTCCTCCTATACTTCCTCACAGACAGAGTAGACAGCCTGGTCCTCTCATGACCTCCTCCTCCTATACTTCCTCACAGACAGAGTAGACAGCCTGGTCCTCTCATGACTTCCTCCTCCCATACTTCCTCACAGACAGAGTAGACAGCCTGGTCCTCTCATGACTTCCTCCTCCCATACTTCCTCACAGACAGAGTAGACAGCCTGGTCCTCTCATGACCTCCTCCTCCTATACTTCCTCACAGACAGAGTAGACAGCCTGGTCCTCTCATGACTTCCTCCTCCTATACTTCCTCACAGACAGAGTAGACAGCCTGGTCCTCTCATGACCTCCTCCTCCTATACTTCCTCACAGACAGAGTAGACAGCCTGGTCCTCTCATGACTCCCTCCTCCTATACTTCCTCACAGACAGAGTAGACAGCCTGGTCCTCTCATGACCTCCTCCTCCTATACTTCCTCACAGACAGAGTAGACAGCCTGGTCCTCTCATGACTTCCTCCTCCTATACATCCTCACAGACAGAGTAGACAGCCTGGTCCTCTCATGACCTCCTCCTATACTTCCTCACAGACAGAGTAGACAGCCTGGTCCTCTCATGACTTCCTCCTCCTATACTTCCTCACAGACAGAGTAGACAGCCTGGTCCTCTCATGACCTCCTCCTCCTATACTTCCTCACAGACAGAGTAGACAGCCTGGTCCTCTCATGACTTCCTCCTCCTATACTTCCTCACAGACAGAGTAGACAGCCTGGTCCTCTCATGACTTCCTCCTCCTATACTTCCTCACAGACAGAGTAGACAGCCTGGTCCTCTCATGACCTCCTCCTCCTATACTTCCTCACAGACAGAGTAGACAGCCTGGTCCTCTCATGACTTCCTCCTCCTATACTTCCTCACTGACAGAGTAGACAGCCTGGTCCTCTCATGACTTCCTCCTCCTATACTTCCTCACAGACAGAGTAGACAGCCTGGTCCTCTCATGACTTCCTCCTCCTATACTTCCTCACTGACAGAGTAGACAGCCTGGTCCTCTCATGACCTCCTCCTCAGATACTTCCTCACAGACAGAGTAGACAGCCTGGTCCTCTCATGACCTCCTCCTCCTATACTTCCTCACAGACAGAGTAGACAGCCTGGTCCTCTCATGACTTCCTCCTCCTATACATCCTCACAGACAGAGTAGACAGCCTGGTCCTCTCATGACCTCCTCAGATACTTCCTCACAGACAGAGTAGACAGCCTGGTCCTCTCATGACCTCCTCAGATACTTCCTCACAGACAGAGTAGACAGCCTGGTCCTCTCATGACCTCCTCAGATACTTCCTCACAGACAGAGTAGACAGCCTGGTCCTCTCATGACCTCCTCAGATACTTCCTCACAGACAGAGTAGACAGCCTGGTCCTCTCATGACCTCCTCCTCAGATACTTCCTCACAGACAGAGTAGACAGCCTGGTCCTCTCATGACTTCCTCCTCCTATACTTCCTCACAGACAGAGTAGACAGCCTGGTCCTCTCATGACTTCCTCCTCCTATACATCCTCACAGACAGAGTAGACAGCCTGGTCCTCTCATGACTTCCTCCTCCCATACTTCCTCACAGACAGAGTAGACAGCCTGGTCCTCTCATGACTTCCTCCTCAGATACTTCCTCACAGACAGAGTAGACAGCCTGGTCCTCTCATGACCTCCTCAGATACTTCCTCACAGACAGAGTAGACAGCCTGGTCCTCTCATGACCTCCTCCTCAGATACTTCCTCACAGACAGAGTAGACAGCCTGGTCCTCTCATGACTTCCTCCTCCTATACATCCTCACAGACAGAGTAGACAGCCTGGTCCTCTCATGACTTCCTCCTCCCATACTTCCTCACAGACAGAGTAGACAGCCTGGTCCTCTCATGACTTCCTCCTCCCATACTTCCTCACAGACAGAGTAGACAGCCTGGTCCTCTCATGACCTCCTCAGATACTTCCTCACAGACAGAGTAGACAGCCTGGTCCTCTCATGACCTCCTCCTATACTTCCTCACAGACAGAGTAGACAGCCTGGTCCTCTCATGACCTCCTCAGATACTTCCTCACAGACAGAGTAGACAGCCTGGTCCTCTCATGACCTCCTCAGATACTTCCTCACAGACAGAGTAGACAGCCTGGTCCTCTCATGACCTCCTCAGATACTTCCTCACAGACAGAGTAGACAGCCTGGTCCTCTCATGACCTCCTCAGATACTTCCTCACAGACAGAGTAGACAGCCTGGTCCTCTCATGACCTCCTCCTCAGATACTTCCTCACAGACAGAGTAGACAGCCTGGTCCTCTCATGACCTCCTCCTATTCTTCCTCACAGACAGAGTAGACAGCCTGGTCCTCTCATGACCTCCTCCTCAGATACTTCCTCACAGACAGAGTAGACAGCCTGGTCCTCTCATGACTTCCTCCTCCTATACTTCCTCACAGACAGAGTAGACAGCCTGGTCCTCTCATGACCTCCTCCTCCTATACTTCCTCACAGACAGAGTAGACAGCCTGGTCCTCTCATGACCTCCTCCTCCTATACTTCCTCACAGACAGAGTAGACAGCCTGGTCCTCTCATGACCTCTTCCTCCTATACTTCCTCACAGACAGAGTAGACAGCCTGGTCCTCTCATGACCTCTTCCTCCTATACTTCCTCACAGACAGAGTAGACAGCCTGGTCCTCTCATGACCTCCTCCTCCTATACTTCCTCACAGACAGAGTAGACAGCCTGGTCCTCTCATGACCTCCTCCTCCTATACTTCCTCACAGACAGAGTAGACAGCCTGGTCCTCTCATGACCTCCTCCTATACTTCCTCACAGACAGAGTAGACAGCCTGGTCCTCTCATGACCTCCTCCTCCTATACTTCCTCACTGACAGAGTAGACAGCCTGGTCCTCTCATGACTTCCTCCTCCTATACTTCCTCACAGACAGAGTAGACAGCCTGGTCCTCTCATGACCTCCTCCTCCTATACTTCCTCACAGACAGAGTAGACAGCCTGGTCCTCTCATGACCTCCTCCTCCTATACTTCCTCACAGACAGAGTAGACAGCCTGGTCCTCTCATGACTTCCTCCTCCTATACTCCCTCACAGACAGAGTAGACAGCCTGGTCCTCTCATGACCTCCTCCTCCTATACTTCCTCACAGACAGAGTAGACAGCCTGGTCCTCTCATGACCTCCTCCTCCTATACTTCCTCACAGACAGAGTAGACAGCCTGGTCCTCTCATGACCTCCTCCTCCTATACTTCCTCACAGACAGAGTAGACAGCCTGGTCCTCTCATGACCTCCTCCTCCTATACTTCCTCACAGACAGAGTAGACAGCCTGGTCCTCTCATGACTTCCTCCTCCTATACTTCCTCACAGACAGAGTAGACAGCCTGGTCCTCTCATGACCTCCTCCTCCTATACTTCCTCACAGACAGAGTAGACAGCCTGGTCCTCTCATGACCTCCTCCTCCTATACTTCCTCACAGACAGAGTAGACAGCCTGGTCCTCTCATGACTTCCTCCTCAGATACTTCCTCACAGACAGAGTAGACAGCCTGGTCCTCTCATGACTTCCTCCTCAGATACTTCCTCACAGACAGAGTAGACAGCCTGGTCCTCTCATGACTTCCTCCTCCTATACTTCCTCACAGACAGAGTAGACAGCCTGGTCCTCTCATGACTTCCTCCTCCTATACTTCCTCACAGACAGAGTAGACAGCCTGGTCCTCTCATGACTTCCTCCTCCTATACTTCCTCACAGACAGAGTAGACAGCCTGGTCCTCTCATGACTTCCTCCTCAGATACTTCCTCACAGACAGAGTAGACAGCCTGGTCCTCTCATGACCTCCTCCTCCTATACTTCCTCACAGACAGAGTAGACAGCCTGGTCCTCTCATGACTTCCTCCTCCTATACTTCCACACAGACAGAGTAGACAGCCTGGTCCTCTCATGACTTCCTCCTCCTATACTTCCTCACAGACAGAGTAGACAGCCTGGTCCTCTCATGACTTCCTCCTATACTTCCTCACAGACAGAGTAGACAGCCTGGTCCTCTCATGACCTCCTCCTATACTTCCTCACAGACAGAGTAGACAGCCTGGTCCTCTCATGACCTCCTCCTTTACTTCCTCACAGACAGAGTAGACAGCCTGGTCCTCTCATGACCTCCTCCTATACTTCCTCACAGACAGAGTAGACAGCCTGGTCCTCTCATGACCTCCTCCTATACTTCCTCACAGACAGAGTAGACAGCCTGGTCCTCTCATGACCTCCTCCTATACTTCCTCACAGACAGAGTAGACAGCCTGGTCCTCTCATGACCTCCTCCTATACTTCCTCACAGACAGAGTAGACAGCCTGGTCCTCTCATGACCTCCTCCTCCTATACTTCCTCACAGACAGAGTAGACAGCCTGGTCCTCTCATGACCTCCTCCTCCTATACTTCCTCACAGACAGAGTAGACAGTCTGGTCCTCTCATGACTTCCTCCTCCTATACTTCCTCACAGACAGAGTAGACAGCCTGGTCCTCTCATGACCTCCTCCTCCTATACATCCTCACAGACAGAGTAGACAGCCTGGTCCTCTCATGACTTCCTCCTCCTATACTTCCTCACAGACAGAGTAGACAGCCTGGTCCTCTCATGACCTCCTCCTATACTTCCTCACAGACAGAGTAGACAGCCTGGTCCTCTCATGACCTCCTCCTCCTATACTTCCTCACAGACAGAGTAGACAGCCTGGTCCTCTCATGACTTCCTCCTCCTATACTTCCTCACAGACAGAGTAGACAGCCTGGTCCTCTCATGACTTCCTCCTCCTATACTTCCTCACAGACAGAGTAGACAGCCTGGTCCTCTCATGACCTCCTCCTCCTATACTTCCTCACAGACAGAGTAGACAGCCTGGTCCTCTCATGACCTCCTCCTCCTATACTTCCTCACAGACAGAGTAGACAGCCTGGTCCTCTCATGACCTCCTCCTCCTATACTTCCTCACAGACAGAGTAGACAGCCTGGTCCTCTCATGACCTCCTCCTATACTTCCTCACAGACAGAGTAGACAGCCTGGTCCTCTCATGACCTCCTCCTATACTTCCTCACAGACAGAGTAGACAGCCTGGTCCTCTCATGACTTCCTCCTCCTATACTTCCTCACAGACAGAGTAGACAGCCTGGTCCTCTCATGACCTCCTCCTCCTATACTTCCTCACAGACAGAGTAGACAGCCTGGTCCTCTCATGACCTCCTCCTCCTATACTTCCTCACAGACAGAGTAGACAGCCTGGTCCTCTCATGACTTCCTCCTCCTATACTTCCTCACAGACAGAGTAGACAGCCTGGTCCTCTCATGACCTCCTCCTCCTATACTTCCTCACAGACAGAGTAGACAGCCTGGTCCTCTCATGACCTCCTCCTATACTTCCTCACAGACAGAGTAGACAGCCTGGTCCTCTCATGACTTCCTCCTCCTATACTTCCTCACAGACAGAGTAGACAGCCTGGTCCTCTCATGACTTCCTCCTCCTATACTTCCTCACAGACAGAGTAGACAGCCTGGTCCTCTCATGACTTCCTCCTCCTATACTTCCTCACAGACAGAGTAGACAGCCTGGTCCTCTCATGACTTCCTCCTCCTATACTTCCTCACAGACAGAGTAGACAGCCTGGTCCTCTCATGACCTCCTCCTATACTTCCTCACAGACAGAGTAGACAGCCTGGTCCTCTCATGACTTCCTCCTCCTATACTTCCTCACAGAGAGTAGACAGCCTGGTCCTCTCATGACCTCCTCCTCCTATACTTCCTCACAGACAGAGTAGACAGCCTGGTCCTCTCATGACTTCCTTCTCCTATACTTCCTCACAGACAGAGTAGACAGCCTGGTCCTCTCATGACTTCCTCCTCCTATACTTCCTCACAGACAGAGTAGACAGCCTGGTCCTCTCATGACTTCCTCCTCCTATACTTCCTCACAGACAGAGTAGACAGCCTGGTCCTCTCATGACTTCCTCCTCCTATACTTCCTCACAGACAGAGTAGACAGCCTGGTCCTCTCATGACTTCCTCCTCCTATACTTCCTCACAGACAGAGTAGACAGCCTGGTCCTCTCATGACTTCCTCCTCCTATACTTCCTCACAGACAGAGTAGACAGCCTGGTCCTCTCATGACTTCCTCCTCCTATACTTCCTCACAGACAGAGTAGACAGCCTGGTCCTCTCATGACTTCCTCCTCCTATACTTCCTCACAGACAGAGTAGACAGCCTGGTCCTCTCATGACTTCCTCCTCCTATACTTCCTCACAGACAGAGTAGACAGCCTGCTCCTCTCATGACCTCCTCCTATACTTCCTCACAGACAGAGTAGACAGCCTGGTCCTCTCATGACCTCCTCCTCCTATACTTCCTCACAGACAGAGTAGACAGCCTGGTCCTCTCATGACCTCCTCCTCCTATACTTCCTCACAGACAGAGTAGACAGCCTGCTCCTCTCATGACCTCCTCCTATACTTCCTCACAGACAGAGTAGACAGCCTGGTCCTCTCATGACTTCCTCCTCCTATACTTCCTCACAGACAGAGTAGACAGCCTGGTCCTCTCATGACTTCCTCCTCCTATACTTCCTCACAGACAGAGTAGACAGCCTGGTCCTCTCATGACCTCCTCCTCCTATACTTCCTCACAGACAGAGTAGACAGCCTGGTCCTCTCATGACCTCCTCAGATACTTCCTCACAAACAGAGTAGACAGCCTGGTCCTCTCATGACTTCCTCCTCCTATACTTCCTCACAGACAGAGTAGACAGCCTGGTCCTCTCATGACTTCCTCCTCCTATACTTCCTCACAGACAGAGTAGACAGCCTGGTCCTCTCATGACCTCCTCCTATACTTCCTCACAGACAGAGTAGACAGCCTGGTCCTCTCATGACTTCCTCCTCCTATACTTCCTCACAGACAGAGTAGACAGCCTGGTCCTCTCATGACTTCCTCCTCCTATACTTCCTCACAGACAGAGTAGACAGCCTGGTCCTCTCATGACCTCCTCCTCCTATACTTCCTCACAGACAGAGTAGACAGCCTGGTCCTCTCATGACCTCCTCCTCCTATACTTCCTCACTCACAGAGTAGACAGCCTGGTCCTCTCATGACCTCCTCCTCCTATACTTCCTCACAGACAGAGTAGACAGCCTGGTCCTCTCATGACCTCCTCCTCCTATACTCCCTCACAGACAGAGTAGACAGCCTGGTCCTCTCATGACCTCCTCCTCCTATACTTCCTCACAGACAGAGTAGACAGCCTGGTCCTCTCATGACTTCCTCCTCCTATACATCCTCACAGACAGAGTAGACAGCCTGGTCCTCTCATGACTTCCTCCTCCTATACTTCCTCACAGACAGAGTAGACAGCCTGGTCCTCTCATGACCTCCTCCTCCTATACTTCCTCACAGACAGAGTAGACAGCCTGGTCCTCTCATGACTTCCTCCTCCTATACTTCCTCACAGACAGAGTAGACAGCCTGGTCCTCTCATGACCTCTTCCTCCTATAGTTCCTCACAGACAGAGTAGATAGCCTGGTCCTCTCATGACCTCCTCCTCCTATACTTCCTCACAGACAGAGTAGACAGCCTGGTCCTCTCATGACCTCCTCCTCCTATACATCCTCACAGACAGAGTAGACAGCCTGGTCCTCTCATGACTTCCTCCTCCTATACTTCCTCA
>NC_088238.1:3641785-3664285 GCF_036934945.1 Oncorhynchus masou masou | reverse complement strand
TTTTGTATTTCTTTGTTGTTTGGTCCCTGGTGGGGTTCTCAATCAGAGGCAGCTGTCTATCGTTGTCTCTGATTGAGAACCATACTTAGGTGGCTTTTTCCCACATGGGTTTTGTGGGTGGTTGTTTTCTGTTTTGTGTGTCTGCACCAGATAGTTCGGTCATAATAGAAATCATGGACGCGTACAACGCTACACCTTGGTCCTCACCTTCTCCCACCAACAGCCATTACAACCATATGATCACTGAAACCAAGATTTAAAACTCCTGACTGACAGACGTTCTCTTGATCTGATCATCAAATCCGAAGTTACACACCCGGGTTGGCTCAACGATCAGTTGTTTTTATCCAAATAACTGATGAGTGTTATAATTATACAGGACATTCACTAGTGTACTTCTCAGGGGATGATAACTGCACGTCTGTATTAAAAATCACCAAGCTGAATTCATTCCCTATCAGCAAATACATTGTTGATCACAGCGATTCGATTCGACGTTTAGGAACAAGTGTCTCGACCCAATGCAACATCCTTCCCGATAGCAGAAACACCAACACGTGTAGGACGACGTTTAGGAACAAGTGTCTCGACCCAATGCAACATCCTTCCCGATAGCAGAAACACCAACACGTGTAGGACGACGTTTAGGAACAAGTGTCTCGACCCAATGCAACATCCTTCCCGATAGCAGAAACACCAACACGTGTAGGACGACGTTTAGGAACAAGTGTCTCGACCTCTACTGCAACATCCTTCCTAGTGAAAAACACACACACACAGCGGTGCCACCAGCGTTTCTGGCAATTCTATGAATTCTGTCACCCGGAAGCTCAAACTCATCGTCCTTAATTGACGCCATGGAGTCATGTCTCAGTCACAGCAGCTACTGTAGCCAGTGTGCTAGAAGCAAAGAGTTTTAATTCCTCTAATTTGGGCAGCAGGCTCCGTGCGTTCACATGAATAAAATCACGTCCTGTCCGATTGAAACAGTCAAACATGTAATTTTGTCATTGACTATGTCATCTAGATTAAACTCATCGTCCCTGCTTGTGTCCAGCATCCCAATGTTTGGCACCACATTTAAACAGCAAACGTTGCAAACAAGAGAAGAGCTCCTTTGAGACTTTACAGCTTCATCATATGACAAGGGGTTGATGGCTTTGTGATGTTTGAACCAGGACAGGATGTGTACAACACCACAGAGCAGCAGGCTGAAGGTAAACAAGCACCTTGTTGTCGGGAGTTGACACCGGTCTTAGCGGCGCGGAGGCGCTTCCTGTGTACCTTCCCCGAGCGGCTCAGCTGTCCCCGTAGGAAAGGTGACATCAGGGCCCGGTAAAAGTTGTTCATGGCCGAAGTTCACAATATGAAAGGGGAGATTTTCATCCACGTCTTCCAGGGTGGAACGGGAGTTTGGAATCATCGCCATGTTTGAATTGTAGAATAAATCACAAACGCCAAAAGCAAAACTTCTGGCTAAAGCCATAATAATATTGTGTGTTGCAATATATACAAACAATACCGATATACAAACAAAGAATTTTCTCACGATCACGTATATATCCTACCAACAGGATATTAAAACCTGTAATATCTTATGTTTCACCGAGTCGTGATACATTCAGCTTTTCAACCACTAGTCATGTTTCTTGGCCCAAGAATGCACTAGGTGTCCCTGCAAATCCATTTCCCAATCAGAGCATACCAACAGTGCACTCTCACTGACGGTCAGTTAAGAACAAATTCTTATTTACAATGACGGCCTACCCCGGCCAAACCCGGACGATGCTGGGCCAATTGTGCGCCCGCCTTATGGGACTCACGTCCGGATGTGATACAGCCTGGATTCGAACCAGGGACTGTAGACCGCTGCTCCATTTGGTCATTTCCCCACTAGTCTTCTATTTTGAGTTCATCTGTAGGTTTGTTGCCCAATGCTTTTCCATCCTGCATCCCTCTCTCTCCTCCCCCTTTCATTCTCATCCCCTACTCTCTCTCCTCCCCCTTCGTTCTCATCCCCTACTCTCTCTCCTCCCCCTTCGTTCTCATCCCCTATTCTCTCTCCTCCCCCTTCGTTCTCATCCCCTACTCTCTCTCCTCCCCCTTCGTTCTCATCCCCTACTCTCTCTCCTCCCCCTTTGTTCTCATCCCTTACTCTCTCCCCCCTTCGTTCTCATCCCCTACTCTCTCTCCTCCCCCTTTGTTCTCATCCGCTACTCTCTCTCCTCCCCCTTCGTTCTCATCCCCTACTCTCCCTCATCCCATACTCTCCCTCATCCCCCAATCTTCACTCTCTCCCTCTTCTCCTCTTCTTACGCATCCCTCTCTCCTCTCTCCTCACTCATAACCTCCTCCTCTCCCTCCCTCCCTCTCCCCTTCCCTTCCCCCCCTTCCCCCCTCTCCCCTTCCCTCCCTCCCCCTCTCCCCTTGGCTATCAGCAGGCTCTGAGGACTACGTTAAATCCCAGTGTTGTGTAGAGAGTAACAGATGAGGTCTGGCCTGCTCTGCTGCTCTGCTGCTCTGAGCTCGGGGATACCTGATAGATTCTGCCCAACTAACCATCACCGCCCCCCAGCCTCAGTCCCATAACACACACACTGATGGAAATACAAACACACACACACTGATGGAAATACAAACACACACACACTGATGGAAATACAAACACACACACACTGATGGAAATACAAACACATACACACTGATGGAAATACAAACACACACACTGATGGAAATACAAACACACACTGATGGAAATACAAACACACACACACTGATGGAAATACAAACACACACACACTGATGGAAATACAAACACACACACACTGATGGAAATACAAACACACACACACTGATGGAAATACAAACACATACACACTGATGGAAATACAAACACACACACTGATGGAAATACAAACACACACTGATGGAAATACAAACACACTGATGGAAATACAAACACACTGATGGAAATACAAACACACACACTGATGGAAATACAAACACACACTGATGGAAATACAAACACACTGATGGAAATACAAACACATACACTGATGGAAATACAAACACACACACTGATGGAAATACAAACACACACACTGATGGAAATACAAACACACACACACTGATGGAAATACAAACACACACACACTGATGGAAATACAAACACACACACACTGATGGAAATACAAACACACACACACTGATGGAAATACAAACACACACACTGATGGAAATACAAACACACTGATGGAAATACAAACACACACACTGATGGAAATACAAACACACACACACTGATGGAAATACAAACACACACACACTGATGGAAATACAAACACATACACACTGATGGAAATACAAACACACACACTGATGGAAATACAAACACACACACTGATGGAAATACAAACACACACACACTGATGGAAATACAAACACACACACACTGATGGAAATACAAACACACACACACTGATGGAAATACAAACAAACACACTGATGGAAATACAAACACACTGATGGAAATACAAACACACACACTGATGGAAATACAAACACACACACTGATGGAAATACAAACACACACACACTGATGGAAATACAAACACACACACACTGATGGAAATACAAACACACACACACTGATGGAAATACAAACAAACACACTGATGGAAATACAAACACACTGATGGAAATACAAACACACTGATGGAAATATAAACACACTGATGGAAATATAAACACACAAAGAAAGGAAGGACTTCACAGGCCGTTAACTTTACAACACCAGCTTTTTCCAGTGTGTATCCCTTAAAGCTACTGAGGTGTCATGGGGTGTGTGTGTGTGTGTGTGTGTGTCTTCTTGTCAGGCTGAGTGACCAGCAGGCGACACACCTTCCAAGACTTTAGCTGTTACCATGTTGTGATGCTACCATGTTGTTGACATGCTGTGTTGTCATGTTGTGATGCTACCATGTTGTTGACATGTTGTGTTGTCATGTTGTGATGCTACCATGTTGTTGACATGTTGTGTTGTCATGTTGTGTTGCTGCCATGTTGTTGACATGTTGTGTTGTCATGTTGTGATGCTACCATGTTGTTGACATGTTGTGTTGTCATGTTGTGATGCTACCATGTTGTTGACATGTTGTGTTGTCATGTTGTGTTGCTGCCATGTTGTTGACATGTTGTGTTGTCATGTTGTGATGCTACCATGTTGTTGACATGTTGTGTTGTCATGTTGTGTTGCTACCATGTTGTTGGCATGTTGTGTTTTGGCATGTTGTGTTGCTACCATGTTGTTGTCATGTTGTGTTGCTACCATGTTGTTGACATGTTGTGCTGCTACCATGTTGTTGACATGTTGTGTTGTCATGTTGTGTTGCTACCATGTTGTTGACATGTTGTGCTGCTACCATGTTGTTGACATGTTGTGTTCTACCATGTTGTTGCCATGTTTTGTTGCTTCCATGTTGTTGACTTGTTGTGATGCTACCATGTTGTTGACATGTTGTGTTGCTACCATGTTGTTGACATGTTGTGTTGCTACCATATTGTTGACTTGTTGTGTTGTTATGTTGTGGTGCTACCATGTTGTTGACATGTTGTGTTGTCATGTTGTGTTGCTACCATGTTGTTGACATGTTGTGTTGTCATGTTGTGTTGCTACCATGTTGTTGACAAGTTGTGTTGTCATGTTGTCTTGCTACCATATTGTTGGCATGTTGTGTTGCTACCATGTTGTTGTTATGTTGTGTTGCTACCATGTTGTTGACTTGTTGTGTTGCTTCCATGTTGTTGACTTGTTGTGATGCTACCATGTTGTTGACATGTTGTGTTGCTACCATGTTGTTGCCATGTTGTGTTGCTACCATGTTGTAGACTTGTTGTGTTGCTTCCATGTTGTTGACTTGTTGTGTTGCTTCCATGTTGTTGACTTGTTGTGTTGCTACCATGTTGATGACCTATATTTGTATTTTTATTGAATTTATTTGTATTTTTAATCCCAGCCTCTGTCCCCTGCAGGAGGCCTTTAGCTTTTTGGCAGGCCGTCAATGTAAATAAGAATTTGTTCTTAACTGACTTGCCGAGTTAATTAAAGGTTGAATAAAGGTTAAATGGACAGAAAAGAAAAACATAACAGACGTTGATGTCACTCAGCTCCCTCTGTGATATCAGAGCAGGATTTAACCTGGTTCTCTCTCCTCTGTCTCTCCTGTCTGGTCCACAGAGGACACAGTGATATTATTCACACAACCATCATACTTGACCTTCTATATATCTTAAAGCCATACATTCAGAATGACCTTAAGGAAGGGTTGTGGCCCAAATCGTCCCTTATTCCCTGTAGAGTGGGTCCCTGCCTAGGGGCCCTGATGAAAATTAGTGCACTATACAGGGACATACCCTGAGGAGGCTATAGCTGGACATTTGTCACTCTCAGAGCCAGTCTATTTTAAGCTCAAACAGAAAGAGCCAGAGACGAAAATAACTGTGAAGTTTGACATAGAGAGACAAACCACCCTGGAGAAAGGAGGCCGTCCTAACACAGGATTAAATGATAACTCACACACAGAGAGAGGAGAGAGAGAGAGAGAGAGAGAGAGAGAGAGAGAGAGAGAGAGAGAGAGAGAGAGAGAGAGAGAGACAGAGAGAGACAGAGAGAGAGACAGAGAGAGAGACAGAGACAGAGAGACAGAGAGAGAGAGAGAGAGAGAGAGAGAGAGAGAGAGAGAGAGAGAGAGAGAGAGAAGGAGAGAGAAGGAGAGAGTTCAGAGTAGACTGGACAAGACACACTGTGAGGGATATCTTCAATGGTTATTTCTTCCCTGAGCTCTGTAGTCTAGAGGATGAGACACTGTGAGGGATATCTTCGATGGATCTTTCTTGGATCACAGGGACACAATAGGACACATGGGATGGATCACAGAGACACAATAGGACACATGGGATGGATCACAGAGACACAATAGGACACATGGGATGGATCACGGGGACACAATAGGACACATGGGATGGATCACAGAGACACAGTAGGACACATGGGATGGATCACGGGGACACAATAGGACACATGGGATGGATCACAGGGACACAATAGGACACATGGGATGGATCACAGGGACACAATAGGACACATGGGATGGATCACAGAGACACAATAGGACACATGGGATGGATCACGGGGACACAATAGGACACATGGGATGGATCACAGAGACACAGTAGGACACATGGGATGGATCACGGGGACACAATAGGACACATGGGATGGATCACAGGGACACAATAGGACACATGGGATGGATCACAGGGACACAATAGGACACATGGGATGGATCACAGAGACACAATAGGACACATGGGATGGATCACAGGGACACAGTAGGACACATGGGATGGATCACGGGGACACAGTAGGACACAGGGGATGGATCACAGGGACACAATAGGAGACATGGGATGGATCACAGGGACACAATAGGACACATGGGATGGATCACAGGGACACAATAGGAGACAGGGGATGGATCACAGGGACACAATAGGACACATGGGATGGATCACAGGGACACAATAGGACACATGGGATGGATCACAGGGACACAATAGGACACATGGGATGGATCACAGGGACACAATAGGACACATGGGATGGATCACAGAGACACAATAGGACACATGGGATGGATCACGGGGACACAATAGGACACATGGGATGGATCACAGAGACACAGTAGGACACATGGGATGGATCACGGGGACACAATAGGACACATGGGATGGATCACAGGGACACAATAGGACACATGGGATGGATCACAGGGACACAATAGGACACATGGGATGGATCACAGAGACACAATAGGACACATGGGATGGATCACAGGGACACAGTAGGACACATGGGATGGATCACGGGGACACAGTAGGACACAGGGGATGGATCACAGGGACACAATAGGACACATGGGATGGATCACAGAGACACAATAGGACACATGGGATGGATCACAGGGACACAATAGGACACATGGGATGGATCACAGGGACACAATAGGACACATGGGATGGATCACAGGGACACAATAGGACACATGGGATGGATCACAGGGACACAATAGGACACATGGGATGGATCACAGGGACACAATAGGACACATGGGATGGATCACAAGGACACAATAGGACACATGGGATGGATCACAAGGACACAATAGGACACATGGGATGGATCACAGGGACACAATAGGACACAGGGGATGGATCACAGGGACACAATAGGACACATGGGATGTATCACAGGGACACAATAGGACACATGGGATGGATCACAGGGACACATGGGATGGATCACAGGGACACAATAGGACACATGGGATGGATCACAGGGACACAATAGGACACAGGGGATGGATCACAGGGACACAATAGGACACATGGGATGGATCACGGGGACACAATAGGACACAGGGGATGGATCACAGGGACACAATAGGACACATGGGATGGATCACAGGGACACAATAGGACACATGGGATGGATCACAGGGACACATGGGATGGATCACAGGGACACAATAGGACACATGGGATGGATCACAAGGACACAATAGGACACATGGGATGGATCACAAGGACACAATAGGACACATGGGATGGATCACAGGGACACAATAGGACACAGGGGATGGATCACAGGGACACAATAGGACACATGGGATGGATCACAGGGACACATGGGATGGATCACAGGGACACAATAGGACACATGGGATGGATCACAGGGACACAATAGGACACAGGGGATGGATCACAGAGACACAATAGGACACATGGGATGGATCACAGGGACACAATAGGACACAGGGGATGGATCACAGGGACACAATAGGACACATGGGATGGATCACAGGGACACAATAGGACACAGGGGATGGATCACAGGGACACAATAGGACACATGGGATGGATCACAGGGACACAATAGGACACAGGGGATGGATCACAGGGACACAATAGGACACATGGGATGGATCACAGGGACACAATAGGACACAGGGGATGGATCACAGGGACACAATAGGACACAGGGGATGGATCACAGGGACACAATAGGACACATGGGATGGATCACAGGGACACAATAGGAGACAGGCCTCGAGGTGCCTCGTCTGGTCCATAAGGAGAACTGTTAGACTCCAGTCAGTCCTATAAACACACCTCCATCGTTGCTCTATCCTGTCTGAACTAACTAATAGTATGAGTATCAACATTACGGACATGATGAACTGATAAACTACAAAACAAAACAATTTGAAAATAAATGTTGTTGATTGGTTAATGATAAAAGGCCATATTTTCTATTAAGTCACAAAGGGCCTTGTTCACCTCTCATAATGTTGTTCCAATTCAAATTGATTGGTTGTTTTGTCACTCTGCTAAAATGGCCTCCAGACCTTCTCTGAATGAAAATTGTTTCTCCGAAACAAGAACGGGTCACGGCACATGAACGCCACGGTTGTCACATCTTAAATTGGTCATTTTAATCATCCTTCCCAAATGCCACCCTATTCCCTAGTTAGTGCACTACTACACCACCCTATTCCCTAGTCAGTGCACTGTTTTTTTTTCTTTGTTCTGGTCAAAACTACTGCACTACGTAGGTAATAGGGAGGAATTTGGGGCGCCGTCTTTAACAGCCTACATTTGTCACAGTGCTCAGGCAGAGGCCTTGATTATACCACTGTTGACCTCCTACTTTGTACCAGCACTAATGTCGGCCAACATGTCATGGTGTCAAAAGCCTGCCCTTCTATTGTAATTACAACAAGCACCGACATCCTCGGAGGAACAACAACCTTGAGGAATAAAGATGGACCATGATTTGCACAAGCCTTCTGTAATTTCCACGCTAAATGTCTTTGTGTATCATTAGATTACGCCTGACGACCGAGCACAGAGGGAAAACATCATTCTGTTGTTCCCACAACCACAAATAACATCCCACAGGCAAACACACATGTATAATTCATGATCATCCACCAAGGACCCCAGCTGACCAGAGTTAATATCCACTATGGACCCCTACTGACCAGAGTTAATATCCACTATGGACCCCAGCTGACCAGAGTTAATATCCACCACTATGGACCCCAGCTGACCAGAGTTAATATCCACTATGGACCCCTACTGACCAGAGTTAATATCCACCACTATGGACCACTACTGACCAGAGTTAATATCCACCACAATGGACCACTACTGACCAGAGTTAATATCCACTATGGACCACTACTGACCAGAGATAATATCCACTATGGACCCCTACTGACCAGAGTTAATATCCACCACTATGGACCCCAGCTGACCAGAGTTAATATCCACTATGGACCCCTACTGACCAGAGTTAATATCCACCACTATGGACCACTACTGACCAGAGTTAATATCCACTATGGACCACTACTGACCAGAGTTAATATCCATTATGGACCCCTACTGACCAGAGTTAATATCCACTATGGACCCCTACTGACCAGAGTTAATATCCACTATGGACCCCTACTGACCAGAGTTAATATCCACTATGGACCCCAGCTGACCAGAGTTAAAATCCACTATGGACCACTACTGACCAGAGTTAATATCCACTATGGACCCCAGCTGACCAGAGTTAATATCCACCACTATGGACCACTACTGACCAGAGTTAATATCCACTATGGACCCCTACTGACCAGAGTTAATATCCACTATGGACCCCTACTGACCAGAGTTAATATCCACCACTATGGACCACTACTGACCAGAGTTAATATCCACCACTATGGACCACTACTGACCAGAGTTAATATCCACTATGGACCACTACTGACCAGAGTTAATATCCACTATGGACCCCTACTGACCAGAGTTAATATCCACTATGGACCCCTACTGACCAGAGTTAATATCCATTATGGACCACTACTGACCAGAGTTAATATCCACTATGGACCCCTACTGACCAGAGTTAATATCCATTATGGACCCCTACTGACCAGAGTTAATATCCACTATGGACCCCTACTGACCAGAGTTAATATCCACCACTATGGACCACTACTGACCAGAGTTAATATCCATTATGGACCACTACTGACCAGAGTTAATATCCACTATGGACCACTACTGACCAGAGTTAATATCCACCACTATGGACCACTACTGACCAGAGTTAATATCCACTATGGACCCCTACTGACCAGAGTTAATATCCACTATGGACCCCTACTGACCAGAGTTAATATCCACTACTATGGACCCCTACTGACCAGAGTTAATATCCATTATGGACCACTACTGACCAGAGTTAATTTCCACTATGGACCACTACTGACCAGAGTTAATATCCACTATGGACCCCTACTGACCAGAGTTAATATCCACCACTATGGACCACTACTGACCAGAGTTAATATCCACTACTATGGACCCCTACTGACCAGAGTTAATATCCATTATGGACCCCTACTGACCAGAGTTAATATCCACCACTATGGACCCCAGCTGACCAGAGTTAATATCCATTATGGACCACTACTGACCAGAGTTAATATCCACTATGGACCACTACTGACCAGAGTTAATATCCACTATGGACCCCTACTGACCAGAGTTAATATCCATTATGGACCCCTACTGACCAGAGTTAATATCCACTACTATGGACCCCTACTGACCAGAGTTAATATCCATTATGGACCCCTACTGACCAGAGTTAATATCCACCACTATGGACCCCAGCTGACCAGAGTTAATATCCATTATGGACAACTACAGACAAGAGTTAATATCCACTATGGACCACTACTGACCAGAGTTAATATCCACTATGGACCCCTACTGACCAGAGTTAATATCCACCACTATGGACTCCTACTGACCAGAGTTAATATCCACTATGGACCCCTACTGACCAGAGTTAATATCCACCACTATGGACCCCTACTGACCAGAGTTAATATCCACCACTATGGACCACTACTGACCAGAGTTAATATCCACTATGGACCACTACTGACCAGAGTTAATATCCACCACTATGGACCACTACTGACCAGAGTTAATATCCACTATGGACCCCTACTGACCAGAGTTAATATCCACCACTATGGACCACTACTGACCAGAGTTAATATCCACTATGGACCCCTACTGACCAGAGTTAATATCCACTATCGACCACTACTGACCAGAGTTAATATCCACCACTATGGACCACTACTGACCAGAGTTAATATCCACTATGGACCACTACTGACCAGAGTTAATATCCACTATGGACCCCTACTGACCAGAGTTAATATCCACCACTATGGACCCCTACTGACCAGAGTTAATATCCACTACTATGGACCCCTACTGACCAGAGTTAATATCCACCACTATGGACCACTACTGACCAGAGTTAATATCCACTATGGACCACTACTGACCAGAGTTAATATCCACCACTATGGACCCCAGCTGACCAGAGTTAATATCCATTATGGACCACTACTGACCAGAGTTAATATCCACTATGGACCCCAACTGACCAGAGTTAATATCCACTATGGACCCCTACTGACCAGAGTTAATATCCACTATGGACCACTACTGACCAGAGTTAATATCCACTATGGACCCCTACTGACCAGAGTTAATATCCACTATGGACCCCAACTGACCAGAGGTAATATCCACCACTATGGACCCCTACTGACGAGAGTTAATATCCACTATGGACCACTACTGACCAGAGTTAATATCCACTATGGACCACTACTGACCAGAGTTAATATCCACTATGTACCCCTACTGACCAGAGTTAATATCCACTATGGACCCCTACTGACCAGAGTTAATATCCACTATGGACCACTACTGACCAGAGTTAATATCCACTATGGACCCCTACTGACCAGAGTTAATATCCACCACTATCGACCCCTTCTGACCAGAGTTAATAACCATTATGGACCCCTACTGACCAGAGTTAATATCCACCACTATGGACCCCTACTGACCAGAGTTAATATCCACTATGGACCCCTACTGACCAGAGTTAATATCCACCACTATGGACCCCTACTGACCAGAGTTAATATCCACCACTATGGACCACTACTGACCAGAGTTAATATCCACTATGGACCACTACTGACCAGAGTTAATATCCACCACTATGGACCACTACTGACCAGAGTTAATATCCACTATGGACCCCTACTGACCAGAGTTAATATCCACCACTATGGACCACTACTGACCAGAGTTAATATCCACTATGGACCCCTACTGACCAGAGTTAATATCCACTATGGACCACTACTGACCAGAGTTAATATCCACCACTATGGACCACTACTGACCAGAGTTAATATCCACTATGGACCACTACTGACCAGAGTTAATATCCACTATGGACCCCTACTGACCAGAGTTAATATCCACCACTATGGACCCCTACTGACCAGAGTTAATATCCACCACTATGGACCACTACTGACCAGAGTTAATATCCACTATGGACCACTACTGACCAGAGTTAATATCCACCACTATGGACCCCAGCTGACCAGAGTTAATATCCATTATGGACCACTACTGACCAGAGTTAATATCCACTATGGACCCCAACTGACCAGAGTTAATATCCACTATGGACCCCTACTGACCAGAGTTAATATCCACTATGGACCACTACTGACCAGAGTTAATATCCACTATGGACCCCTACTGACCAGAGTTAATATCCACTATGGACCCCAACTGACCAGAGGTAATATCCACCACTATGGACCCCTACTGACAGAGTTAATATCCACTATGGACCACTACTGACCAGAGTTAATATCCACTATGGACCACTACTGACCAGAGTTAATATCCACTATGTACCCCTACTGACCAGAGTTAATATCCACTATGGACCCCTACTGACCAGAGTTAATATCCACTATGGACCACTACTGACCAGAGTTAATATCCACTATGGACCCCTACTGACCAGAGTTAATATCCACTATGGACCCCTACTGACCAGAGTTAATATCCACCACTATGGACCCCTTCTGACCAGAGTTAATATCCATTATGGACCCCTACTGACCAGAGTTAATATCCACCACTATGGACCCCTACTGACCAGAGTTAATATCCACTATGGACCCCTACTGACCAGAGTTAATATCCACTATGGACCACTACTGACCAGAGTTAATATCCACTATGGACCCCTACTGACCAGAGTTAATATCCACCACTATGGACCCCTACTGACCAGAGTTAATATCCACTATGGACCACTACTGACCAGAGTTAATATCCACTATGGACCCCTACTGACCAGAGTTAATGTCCACCACTATGGACCCCTACTGACCAGAGTTAATATCCATTATGGACCCCTACTGACCAGAGTTAATATCCACTATGGACCCCTACTGACAAGAGTTAATATCCACTATGGACCACTACTGACCAGAGTTAATATCCACCACTATGGACCCCTACTGACCAGAGTTAATATCCACTATGGACCCCTACTGACCAGAGTTAATATCCACTATGGACCACTACTGACCAGAGTTAATATCCACCACTATGGACCCCTACTGACCAGAGTTAATATCCACTATGGACCATTACTGACCAGAGTTAATATCCACTATGGACCCCTACTGACCAGAGTTAATATCCACCACTATGGACCACTACTGACCAGAGTTAATATCCATTATGGACCCCTACTGACCAGAGTTAATATCCACTATGGACCCCTACTGACCAGAGTTAATATCCACTATGGACCACTACTGACCAGAGTTAATATCCACCACTATGGACCCCTACTGACCAGAGTTAATATCCACTATGGACCCCTACTGACCAGAGTTAATATCCACTATGGACCCCTACTGACCAGAGTTAATATCCACTTTGGACCACTACTGACCAGAGTTAATATCCACTATGGACCCCTACTGACCAGAGTTAATATCCACTATGGACCCCTACTGACCAGAGTTAATATCCACTATGGACCCCTACTGACCAGAGTTAATATCCACTATGGACCACTACTGACCAGAGTTAATATCCACCACTATGGACCCCTACTGACCAGAGTTAATATCCACTATGGACCCCTACTGACCAGAGTTAATATCCACTATGGACCCCTACTGACCAGAGTTAATATCCACTATGGACCACTACTGACCAGAGTTAATATCCACTATGGACCCCTACTGACCAGAGTTAATATCCACTATGGACCCCTACTGACCAGAGTTAATATCCACTATGGACCCCTACTGACCAGAGTTAATATCCACTATGGACCACTACTGACCAGAGTTAATATCCACCACTATGGACCCCTACTGACCAGAGTTAATATCCACTATGGACCCCTACTGACCAGAGTTAATATCCACTATGGACCACTACTGACCAGAGTTAATATCCACCACTATGGACCCCTACTGACCAGAGTTAATATCCACTATGGACCATTACTGACCAGAGTTAATATCCACTATGGACCCCTACTGACCAGAGTTAATATCCACTATGGACCCCTACTGACCAGAGTTAATATCCACTATGGACCCCTACTGACCAGAGTTAATATCCACTATGGACCCCTACTGACCAGAGTTAATATCCACTATGGACCACTACTGACCAGAGTTAATATCCATTATGGACCCCTACTGACCAGAGTTAATATCCACTATGGACTCCTACTGACCAGAGTAAATATCCACCACTATAGACCCCTACTGACCAGAGTTAATATCCACTATGGACCCCTAATGACCAGAGTTAATATCCACTATGGACCACTACTGACCAGAGTTAATATCCACTATGGACCCCCCTACTGACCAGATTTAATATCCACTATGGACCACTATTGTGTTTGTGTGTGTGTTTGTGTCCGTTTGTGTGTGTGTGTGTCCGTGTGTGTGATTGTGTGTGTGTGTGTGTGTGTGTGTGTGTGTGTGTGTGTGTGTGTGTGTGTGTGTGTGTGTGTGTGTGTGTGTGTCTGTTTGTTTGTGTGTGTGTGTCTGTGTGTGTATGTGTGTGTGTGTGTGTGTGTGTGTGTGTGTGTGTGTGTGTGTGTGTGTGTGTGTGTGTGTGTGTGTGTGTGTGTGTGTGTGTGTGTGTGTGTGTGTGTGTTTGTGAACAGTAAAGTTTAGGGGAGGACAGGGTGAGAGGTGATGTCGCTGCATTAAAGAGTTGATACTTGACATTCCACTCTATAGGTGTCCTGGTGAACTCTGAACTCTAGTTGTACTCAGGTTCGTCTCTAGTGGGGAGACAGGGTAGCCTGGTCAACAGATCTGTTTCTACTGTTGTCAAGACAGCACAAACATATTGGGGATCAGGCTAGATTTAAGGCACTCAGTGAATTTAAAGTTTCCTCATCAACCAGGGCCAGGGATAATACAGGATGAGTTTGATTTGACCTCTTAGTGACTCTGTGACTTCGGTTGAATCTGTCTCTGTGTGGACTTAGTGTCTGTCTGTCTCTCTCACTCTCTTTCTCTCTGTCTCTCTCTCTCCCTCCTCTGTGACTTCGGTTGAATCTGTCTCTGTGTGGACTTAGTGTCTGTCTGTCTCTCTCACTCTCTTTCTCTCTGTCTCTCTCTCCCTCCTCTGTGACTTCGGTTGAATCTGTCTCTGTGTGGACTTAGTGTCTGTCTGTCTCTCTCACTCTCTTTCTCTCTGTCTCTCTCTCTCCCTCCTCTGTAACTTCGGTTGAATCTGTCTCTGTGTGGACTTAGTGTCTGTCTGTCTCTCTCTCTCCCTCCTCCGCCCGGCGACTCGGCTAGCGGAGTTCCGTTCCGCAGCCCATCTCCCTCCTACTTTTGTCATAATCAATCCAATTATAGGATTACATCCTGGATTATTGACTGGTTCTCTGGAGTCAATTTTATTCAGATTAAATCCCCAATTACAAAGTCCCTGCCAATGCAATTGACTTGCAGCCGGCCCAACCCAGAATCTGCTGAAGGTTTCCTCTGGGTGAAGCCACCGATGCCTCT
The DNA here is from genome assembly GCF_036934945.1 of Oncorhynchus masou masou. Taxonomy (NCBI): domain Eukaryota; kingdom Metazoa; phylum Chordata; class Actinopteri; order Salmoniformes; family Salmonidae; genus Oncorhynchus; species Oncorhynchus masou. Next base: position 3,648,194 of record NC_088238.1, on the reverse strand, counting down.
CCCAAATCCCCCAAAGGCGTTCCACAGCAGTACCACTCAGAGAGAGAGACAGAGAGAGAGAGACAATGGAAATGATGAAACTTCATGGTGTGGACTTTGAACTTCATTGTGATCAGATGCCACCTATCTACACAGAGTAACAGTTCAGCAACAGTAAAAAGCCCATCCAGAACCTGGTTAACGCACCAGAACCTGGTTGGAATAACATACTGGTTGGAGTAAGGCACCAGAACCTGGTTAACGCACCAGAACCTGGTTGGAATAAGGCACCAGAACCCTAAACCAGGCTGTTGTAACATAGCCCCTCCCTGTACCCCCCTCCCTCCCCTAAACTAGGCTGTTGTAACATAGCCACTCCCTGTACCCCCCTCCCTCCCCTAAACCAGGCTGTTGTAACATAGCCACTCCCTGTACCCCCCTCCCTCCCCTAAACCAGGCTGTTGTAACATAGCCCCTCCCTGTACCCCCCTCCCTCCCCTAAACCAGGCTGTTGTAACATAGCCCCTCCCTGTACCCCCCTCCCTCCCCTAAACCAGGCTGTTGTAACATAGCCCCTCCCTGTACCCCCCTCCCTCCCCTAAACCAGGCTGTTGTAACATAGCCCCTCCCTGTACCCCCTCCCTCCCCTAAACCAGGCTGTTGTAACATAGCCACTCCCTGTACCCCCTCTCTCCCCTAAACCAGGCTGTTGTAACATAGCCCCTCCCTGTACCCCCCCTCCCCTAAACCAGGCTGTTGTAACATAGCCCCTCCCTGTACCCCCCTCCCCTAAACCAGGCTGTTGTAACATAGCCCCTCCCTGTACCCCCCCCCCTCCCCTAAACCAGGCTGTTGTAACATAGCCCCTCCCTGTACCCCCTCCCCTAAACCAGGCTGTTGTAACATAGCCCCTCCCTGTACCCCCTCTCTCCCCTAAACCAGGCTGTTGTAACATAGCCCCTCCCTGTACCCCCCTCCCTCCCCTAAACGAGGCTGTTGTAACATAGCCCCTCCCTGAACCCCCTCCCTCTCCTAAACCAGGCTGCTGTAACATAGCCCCTCCCTGTACCCCCCTCCCTCCCCTAAACCAGGCTGTTGTAACATAGCCCCTCACTGTACCCCCTCCCTCCCCTAAACCAGGCTGTTGTAACATAGCCACTCCCTGTACCCCCCTCTCTCCCCTAAACCAGGCTGTTGTAACATAGCCACTCCCTGTACCCCCTCCCTCCCCTAAACCAGGCTGTTGTAACATAGCCCCTCCCTGTACCCCCCTCCCTCCCCTAAACCAGGCTGGTGTAACATAGCCCCTCACTGTACCCCCCTCCCTCCCCTAAACCAGGCTGTTGTAAACATAGCCCCTCCCTGTACCCCCCTCCCCTAAACCAGGCTGTTGTAACATAGCCCCTCCCTGTACCCCCCTCCCTCCTCTAAACCAAGCTGTTGTAACACAGCCCCTCCCTGTACCCCCCTCCCTCCTCTAAACCAGGCTGTTGTAACACAGCCCCTCCCTGTACCCCCCTCCCTCCCCTAAACCAGGCTGTTGTAACATAGCCACTCCCTGTACCCCCCTCCCTCCCCTAAACCAGGCTGTTGTAACATAGCCACTCCCTGTACCCCCCTCCCTCCCCTAAACCAGGCTGTTGTAACATAGCCACTCCCTGTACCCCCCTACCTCCCCTAAACCAGGCTGTTGTAACACAGCCCCTCCCTGTACCCCCCTCCCTCCCCTAAACCAGGCTGTTGTAACATAGCCACTCCCTGTACCCCCTCCCTCCACTAAACCAGGCTGTTGTAACATAGCCACTCCCTGTACCCCCCTACCTCCCCTAAACCAGGCTGTTGTAACATAGCCACTCCCTGTACCCCCCTACCTCCCCTAAACCAGGCTGTTCTAGCATAGCCCCTCCCTGTACCCCCATCCCTCCCCTAAACCAGGCTGTTGTAGCAGAGCCCCTCTCTGTACCCCCCCGTCCCCTCCCTCCCCTAAACCAGGCTGTTGTAACTAAATGTCTAATTTGCTGAGCCCCCTGCAGTCTTTCAGCTGTGATGTATCGGGGTCCCGGTGGAGGGTTGTCAGAGCCAGCTGACAGCATTAAGCCCCAAGACAAATGGGTCTGATTTAAAACACACATGAGGTGTTACACTGTCAAACTTCAGGGAAGACACCGCCAGCCCCCAGATTAAGGAAGTTAATGCTATAAAACATAGTGCTATAAAACATTCTAATGTTACTCAAAAAGGAACATATTTTCATTACATTTTACAACATATATGTACAATCCCTTTGAAATGTGTTGAAACACCTTCCCTTTTTCCACAATTTTTTACATTACATCCTTATTCTAAAAAAATATATATATATTTTTATCTACAGCAATCTACACACATTACCCCATAATGACAAAATGAAAACACATCTTTACAAATTTTTGTAAATGTATAAAAAAACAAACAGAAATACCTTATTTACATAAGAATTCAGACCCTTTGTTATGATACAATTGATCTCAAGTGCATCCTGTTTCCATTGATCATCCTTGAGATGTTTCTACACCTTGATTGGAGTCCACTTTTGGTAAATTCAATTGATTAGACATGATTTGGAAAGGTACACACCTGTCTATGTAAGGTCCCACAGTTGACAGTGCATGTCAGAGCAATAACCAAGCCATGAGGTCAAAGGAAGTGTCTGTAGAGCTCCGAGACAGGATTGTGTCGAGGCACAGATCTTTGGCAGGGTACCAAAACATTTCTGCAGTATTGAAGGTCCCCAAGAACACAGTAGTTTCTATCATTATTTAATGGAAGAAGTTTAGAATCACCAAGACTCTTCCTAGAGGTTGTCGTCTGGCCAAACTGAGCAATCAGGGGAGAAGGGCCTTGGTCAGAGAGGTGATCAAAAACCTGATGGTCACTCTGACAGAGCTCCAGAGTTCCTCTATGGAGATGGGAGAACCTTCCAGAAGTACAACCATCTCTGCAGCATTCCACTAATCAGGCCTTTATGGTAGAGTGGTCAGACGGAAGCCACTCCTCAGTAAAAGACACATGACAGCCCGCTTGGAGTTTCCCAACAGGCACCTAAAGACTCTCAGACCATGAGAAACACGATTCTCTGGTCTGACGAAACCAAGATTGAACTATTTGGCTTGATAACCAAGCGTCACGTCTGGAGGAAACCTGGCACCATCCCTATGGTGAAGCACAGTGGTGGCAGCAACATGCTGTGGGGATATTTTTCAGAGGCAGTGACTGGGAGACTAGTCAGGATCGAGGGAAAGATGAACGGAGCAAAGTATAGAGAGATCCTTGATGCAAACCTGCTCCAGAGTGCTCAGGACCTCAGACTGGGCCAAATGTTCACCTTCCAACAGGACAACAACCCTAAGCCCTCAGCCAAAATAACACAGGAGTCTCTGAATGTCCTTAAGTGACCCAGCCAGAGCCCGGACTTGAACCCGATCGAACATCTCTAGTGTGAGCTGAAAATAGCTGTGCAGCAACGCTCCTCATCCAACCTGACAGAGCTTGAGAAGATCTGCAGAGAAGAACGGGAAAAACTTCACAAATACAGGTGTGCCAAGCGTGTAGCGTCCTACCCAATACATCTCGAGGCTGTAATCACTGCCAAAGGTGCTTCAACAAAGTACTGAGTAAAAGCTATTTTTATTTGAATAAATTAGCAAAAATGTCTAATAAACAGTTTTTACTTTGTCATTATGGGGTATTGTGTGTAGATTGAGTAGGGAAAAAAACAAAACAATTTAATCAATTTTAGAATAAGGCTGTAACGTAACAACATGTGGAACATAGTCCAGGGGTCTGAATACTTTCCGAAGGAGCTGTAGATGTTCTGCCTTTGTCTGAGTGATGCCTACTGTGATCTAAGCAGTGCTGGACTCCTATGTGAGGCAGGCAGGCGGGTTCTGAAAGACAACATATGGTTTTGTTCCAGGGTCCAGTCTTTGTCTAAGTGATGCCTACTCTGATCTAAGTAGTGCTGGACTCCTATGTGAGGCAGGCAGGCGGGTTCTGAAAGACAACATATGGTTTTGGGTTTAGAAGAGCGAAGCAAAAGCAGAGGCCTGTCAAGCTAAGTTAGCCTTTCAGTCGTCTACTCCAACCCCAGCCTGCCGGTCGAGTCAGGTGAAGAGCTGGTGGAGAACACTTCATAATACATAGAGGGGAGAAAACCTGACAGACAGAACACAGCTACTGGAATATAAAGGTCACAGTCTCCACAGCAGAGAAAGAGAGGAGTGGGGGGCAGAGAGGGAGGTAGAGAGAGAGGGAGGGGGAGGGGGAGGGGGGGAGAGAGAGAGAGAGGGAGAGAGAGAGGGAGAGAGAGAGGGAGGGGAGGGGGGGGAGGGGGGGAGAGAGAGAGAGAGAGAGAGGGAGGGAGGGAGGTAGAGAGAGAGGGAGAGAGAGAGGGAGGGGGGGAGGGGGGGGGGGAGAGAGGAAGAAGGATAGAGAGAGGTGGAGGGAGGGAGGTAAAGAGAGCGGGGGAGAGAGAGAGGGAGGGGGAGGGGGGGGAGAGAGAGTGAGGGAGAGAGAGAGGTGGAGGGAGGGAGGTAGAGAGGGGGAGGAAGGGAGGGGGAGAGAGAGAGAGAGAAAGAAAGAAAGAGAGGGGGAGGGAGGGAGGGGAGAGTATATTGTATGTCCTCCCCTCAACAGCCTCCTCTGGTATAGTATACCCTACATCCTCCCCTCAACAGCCTCCTCTGGTATAGTATACCCTACATCCTCCCCTCAACAGCCTCCTCTGGTATAGTATACCCTACATCCTCCCCTCCACAGCCTCCTCTGGTATAGTATACCCTACATCCTCCCCTCAACAGCCTCCTCTGGTATATTATACCCTACATCCTCCCCCCAACAGCCTCCTCTGGTATAGTATACCCTACATCCTCCCCCCAACAGCCTCCTCTGGTATAGTATACCCTACATCCTCCCCTCAACAGCCTCCTCTGGTATATTATACCCTACATCCTCCCCCCAACAGCCTCCTCTGGTATAGTATACCCTACATCCTCCCCCAACAGCCTCCTCTGGTATAGTATACCCTACATCCTCCCCTCAACAGCCTCCTCTGGTATAGTATACCCTACATCCTCCCCTCAACAGCCTCCTCTGGTATATTATACCCTACATCCTCCCCCCAACAGCCTCCTCTGGTATAGTATACCCTACATCCTCCCCCCAACAGCCTCCTCTGGTATAGTATACCCTGCATCCTCCCCCCAACAGCCTCCTCTGGTATAGTATACCCTACATCCTCCCCTCAACAGCCTCCTCTGGTATATTATACCCTACATCCTCCCCCCAACAGCCTCCTCTGGTATAGTATACCCTACATCCTCCCCCCAACAGCCTCCTCTGGTATAGTATACCCTACATCCTCCCCTCAACAGCCTCCTCTGGTATAGTATACCCTACATCCTCCCCTCAACAGCCTTCTCTGGTATATTATACCCTACATCCTCCCCCCAACAGCCTCCTCTGGTATAGTATACCCTACATCCTCTCCTCAACAGCCTCCTCTGGTATAGAATACCCTACATCCTCCCCCAACAGCCTCCTCTGGTATATTATACCCTACATCCTCCCCCCAACAGCCTCCTCTGGTATATTATACCCTACATCCTCCCCTCAACAGCCTCCTCTGGTATATTATACCCTACATCCTCCCCCCAACAGCCTCCTCTGGTATAGTATACCCTACATCCTCCCCCTAACAGCCTCCTCTGGTATAGTATACCCTACATCCTCCCCTCAACAGCCTCCTCTGGTATATTATACCCTACATCCTCCCCTCAACAGCCTCATCTGGTATAGTATAACCTACATCCTCCCCTCAACAGCCTCCTCTGGTATATTATACCCTACATCCTCCCCTCAACAGCCTCCTCTGGTATATTATACCCTACATCCTCCCCCCAACAGCCTCCTCTGGTATAGTATACCCTACATCCTCCCCCAACAGCCTCCTCTGGTATAGTATACCCTACATCCTCCCCCCAACAGCCTCCTCTGGTATAGTATACCCTACATCCTCCCCTCAACAGCCTCCTCTGGTATATTATACCCTACATCCTCCCCCCAACAGCCTCCTCTGGTATAGTATACCCTACATCCTCCCCCAACAGCCTCCTCTGGTATAGTATACCCTACATCCTCCCCTCAACAGCCTCCTCTGGTATATTATACCCTACATCCTCCCCCCAACAGCCTCCTCTGGTATAGTATACCCTACATCCTCCCCCAACAGCCTCCTCTGGTATAGTATACCCTACATCCTCCCCTCAACAGCCTCCTCTGGTATAGTATACCCTACATCCTCCCCTCAACAGCCTCCTCTGGTATATTATACCCTACATCCTCCCCCCAACAGCCTCCTCTGGTATAGTATACCCTACATCCTCCCCCAACA